>NC_048298.1:329371287-329404310 GCF_013100865.1 Trachemys scripta elegans | reverse complement strand
GCCACCCAGCCACACAGCTTACAGGAAACTTAGGTCTACACTAGAGATTCTGCCAGCATAGCTATGTTGGCAAGAGGGATGATTTTTTCACACCACTAACTGACACAGCTAATCTGGCAAAATGTTAAGTGTAAACCAGGTCTGTGTCCCTTTAACAAGACAATTTTTCCTCCCCTAAAAATATGCAAAACAACATGGGCCCCCACGGCGCGCCTCGGGTCGTCGTCGCCCCCGGCGCAGCCCCCGCGGCGCGGCTCGGGTTGTCGCGTCGGCCCCCCCCGGCGCGGCCCCCGCGGCGCAGCTCGGGTCGTCCCCCCACGCGGCGCGGCTCCGGGTCGGACCCAAGCCCGGCAACCCCGGCCGGAGCGCGGCTCGATTCCTGGGGGCGGGGCTTGCAGCAAGCCCTGCCCCCAGGAATCGGGCCCCGCTCTTGCTAAGCCGGCCTTGAGTGTGGGTGTGAAAGGCAGAGTGTGTGTGTGTGACAGAGACGCGCATTGCCCCTTTAAGTATGCTGACTGCACTTTAAGTACCCTGACCTTTTAAGTAGATCAGCAAGTTCAGCCAGCAAGCTCCCTCCATCCTGAGCCCTGTCATGTGTGTCCTCCCACCCCGCTCTGTGGAGATGGGGTACAAGGATGGGGGGAGGGGGACATCCCTGACATCAGCAGCCCTCTCCTCTCCCCCCACCCATCTGCACAGCAAGCAGGAGGCTTCCGGGAGCAGCTCCAAGGCAGAGGGCAGGAGCAGCACATGGCAGTAGGGGGGAGGAACACCTGAACTGCGTGGTGCTTGATAGCCTGCTGGGCGGCCACCCAGCCACACAGCTTACAGGAAACTTAGGTCTACACTAGAGATTCTGCCAGCATAGCTATGTTGGCAAGAGGGATGATTTTTTCACACCACTAACTGACACAGCTAATCTGGCAAAATGTTAAGTGTAAACCAGGTCTGTGTCCCTTTAACAAGACAATTTTTCCTCCCCTAAAAATATGCAAAACAACAGTCTACATACTGCTCATATCCATTAACAGTCTCATCTAATTCTGAGGCTCTCTTGTGACTGGGCAGTACTAAAATAAAATTGTATGGGCAGATCCTCAGCGGGTGTAAAGTGCGATCGCTACATCAATGGCGCGATGACGCCAGTTAAGGATGTGCCCAGTATTGTATAACTTGTACAGCAGCACAGGGATCAATTCATTACATAAAATAAAAAGATCCAGGGAGAGATCCTCAGTTGATAAAATTTGGGCAACAGCTCAACTGAAGTCAAGTGAGCTATACCAACGTGTGCTAGCTAAATGTCTAGACTCAAATACTTATGATGAAGGATTACATGCTCCAGAAATATTTAAGGAAACTATTGTGTTCATTATTTAATTAATACGTGTGGAATAGTGGGGCTGAATTTCGCCCTCCGAGGTGCACAGAGTTCAATGAAGCCAGTGAGTCACAGCAAACACATCTGAGAGCAGGAGTCCACCCCACACTTTTCATTTGTCTGTATCCTGGGCTTGTGAATGAAGCAGTCTCTGGAAATACACAATTCCATATTTCACCGGAAAGTGCTTATAGAATGTGACATGATGCGCGGTAGCACAATACCAATGAGCACTAACTCTTTCAATTATTTACTCTTGAGAAAGAAAGGGGAAAATATCACATTGGCAGCAAGGGAAATAAACTATTTAAAGTCCTTGCTGGCAACCAGTGAATCTCTCAGAACTTAGTGCCAAATTCTGCACACGCTTGATTCCCACCCAAGCTGAGTGGAGTCACAGGCCCACAGCTCAGGAAAGAATTTGGCCCATTTTGCTTTCCAGCTCATCAGTTTTCCTTAGTGTTTTGTTGTCATCTCCTCTTTATCTCTCTTTTTTTTATTTTGCTGCCCATAAAAGTTTAAACAAAGCCATTTTTGTTAAATATCTGCAAAGGCCGACATAAAGTAGTGGCAATTCTGTTTGACAGCTGCGACTCTGATGTGAAGTCTGTCACAGTGATTAATACCTAGCTCCCCCGCCCCATCCACTGAGTACACAAAAGCCTGACTGATTTCCTTTGCAGAAAACCATGGGTGCAGTTAAGTGTAAAATTTCTCTGCACAGGTGGAAAACCTTATTCCCTTTGACACATGAATCTGATTTGTGAGCACTGGGCTCTGTGACCTTTCCCTTTAGGTTCTATCTGACATTCTCAGAACCATGAATGACAGAAGGCTGTGCTTCAAATAATTCTGAAACAGACATAAAAACTTTTATATTTTTATTAACACTTGAAGAAGCCACTAAAAGAAAATCAAAACTATGAATCTGTCAAGATACCCCACAGTAATATTGCGCTTTGGTGAAAAGAATGCCATGATGGAAGGTCAACATAGTTTATTTGGTCTGTCTGTCTATTTATATGGTCCCCATTACCACAACATCTGAGTGTCAACTAACTGCAATCCTTCCATCCAGGATATAAAATATTCATGATATTTATTCTCATCCATCGTGTTCTTGCATTTGTTTCCACTTCTTGTAATATAACATGTGATTATTTCTGGCATATCATGAATATACATCAATAAACTATAAATACACACACACACTCAGCTGTATTATTGGATCATAAGGATATTTACACACATGCTCTGATGGCTAAAGGCTTTACTCTTTTCCTTCTGACTACTGCTTGTATATCTAGCTATCTCATTACAGACAGACCGACATAAATATGTCCATGAAATGTTTTTTAAAATCTGTATTGACTAATGAACCGTGTAATGGTTAGTATTTCTTAATCTTTCCTAACTTTCATTTCCCTTCATCCTTTGCAAACTCTATGTACTGACATCATGCTGAAGGGAACTTAAATTTTGGGGAACTGGCTGATTTAAAAACAAATCTAGTTTTTGACAGCGCATCTGTTATAGACTGTCCTGACAATATTTTAAATGTGCCTTTAAAATAAAACAAGAATTTTTCAACTCTTTTGTTGATGTTTATCAGGATCTTTACAACAAAGAAGAAACTGAGGGAAAATGAAACTGGCTTTATAGAATGTGCTGCCAAGTTAACAAAGTAAACTGGGGAAAAAAGAGGAAAAAATAAATTTTTGTCCGTAAACTTCTTCTGTTTGTCAGAGTAAACTTAGATGTAATATAATTTTTGAAGTTGATGCTTTGAAAGGCATGTAATGGGTATGATCCTACAAGCTATCACGTGCAGAACTGTCACTGGATCAATGGTGGCTCTCAACGTACCGAGGGGGAGATTTTCAGAGGCACACACGGCAATTAGGTGCTAACTCCCAGTGAAAGTCAATGGTGGCTGGGCACCTCGCTGCCATCTGCGAGTTTGAAAATCTCATCCTGTATTTTAATAGTGCTCATGCAGGTTCCTGGAGCAAAGTGTTTAGATTGTTCAATATAGTCATGTACTTTGCGATACTCTCTTATTACACTTTGGCATGAAACATGAGGCTAAAAGGGTTAGACGGATTGCCATGAAAGATGAACTTTCTCCAGTTCATTACTGTTACTTTGTGTAAAAGCTCTTGACATTTGCCAATATAATTTAGGAGCTTTCTTAAATGTGGAAATGGGTTAACAGTTTTCTAAGAATTTTGTAAAGCAAAATGTTGATTTTGAAGTTTTCAAACTAAGGCCCTGATCTTGCAAAGACACACATACATACTTAATATTATGTGCATGAGTAACTTCAATGGGACTAATTAGATGCATAATGGTAAAACCATATGCAAGTATTTGCAGGACTGTGGCCTAAAAAATTACCCATTGAGAAAAGGGGACATTGAATTCTGTGACCTCCTTATGCATTTTAACTCAATATGAAACCTTAGTTCCCAACCCTGGTAGTTATTTGTTGTGCAAAGCAATTTACTTTCATATTGGAAGCATGTGCTATAAAATTGAAACCTCCTCTAACTTCCTTTAACAATATAAATCAAGTTCAGTACTAAACCCCATTAAAATACTGCCTCCCTTTTTTAGGAACAATCTTATTAAACTACTTTACTATTTGCCACAGGCACCAAAAGGCACCGCTCAGGGAAAGTGACAAAAATTTGGTTTAATTACAGAGATGATAATAAAGATATATTTTATTATCTGTAACGCAAGAAGTGCATCTGCTGGTTTCTTTTTTCTTTAAAATGACTGAAACACAATGTGGAATAGGCCCATAATAAACCCAGCCTATAAATTTAGCAATAGGATGAATAAATTGACTGGAGGGTTTTTTAAACCTAAAAAGTAATACATGCACTTCAGTCTATTGTAGGGGAATTTTTCTGAACATTCATTTAGAAAGCAGAGGTACAATAATTGAATAAAGTAATTTAAATTAATCATGACTGGAATTTTGTATGTATAGAAGTTGAATTTCATGGCATATATAGAAATATTATTATAGAAACAAAATTACTTACTTTTATCCCAAAGGCTCCTAAAGCACTTTATACATTTACCAAAGTGATATATAAAACCTTAGAAAGGAATCACTTAACCCATCACTGAAATTCAGTCACCTCTGTAGTAGAACGTGACAGCTGTTGAATTGGGCCTAACACCTGGGGTGAAATTTTGGCTCCATTGAAGGCAATAACAAAACCCCCATGGACTTCAGTGAGGTCAGAATTTCACCCCTCATCTTTTGTAAAAAGTACCAGGGGGATTTTAATAACAAGTAGCTGGGACTTTGTTTTACTTTTAGTACATATTACATGATTACCTCCCCAGCCTTCCCCTTTCCTTTAATTGCAGTGATAAAGACAATGTGGGGATGGATCTGTGTATAAGTTTATTAATCAAACAGCCTATGTCCTATCTATATAACTTCTTGGAAAACATTGCATAGAAACTCTTAGGGCAATATACTGCCCGTGAGCTATAGCAGAACTCCTCTACTATCAATACTGACCTTGATCTGCAATGCAACCTGCCTGACATCAGTGGTAGTTATGCACCCAGAGTGGGGGCAGAATATGGTTCTTAATGATCGTTTTAGAAACTGTGGATGCATTGAGAATAGTCAGTATTTGATTCCGTATTACAGTAAAGCAAACGGTTTGGGTTTATGGATGTGATGTGTGAGGAGAGGTCAGCAGCAGTCAGACAAGAGCATCAAACTGAAAAAACAAAAAGGTTCCACTTAACCAGAAAAAAGAAAAGAAAATGTGAGCCAGAGAAGGGCTGGCTGGGATGGAAGGGCCATTGATTTGGCGATCAGAAAGTCTAAGTCACAAAATGAGTTACACCTAGCATGGGATATGAAAGGCAATAAGAAGAGGTTTTTAAAATTAGGTCTGTCAAGCGATTAAAAAAATTAATAGCAATTAATCGTGCAATAAAAAAAATTAATCATGATTAATCACGCTGTTAAAAATAATAGAATACCATTTATTTAAATATTTTTGGATGTTTTCTACATTTTCAAATATATCGATTTCAATTACAACACAGAATACAAAGTGTACAGTGCTCACTTTATATTTATTTTTGATTACAAATATTTACACTGTAATAAACAGAAGAAATAGTATTTTTCAATTCAGCTAATACAAGTACTGTAGTGCAATCTCTTTATTATGAAAGTTGAACTTACAAATGTAGAATTATGTACAAAAAATAACTGCATTCAAAAATAAAACAATGTAAAACTTTAGAGCCTACAAGTCCACTCGGTCCTATTTCTTATTCAGCCAATCGCTCAGGCAAACAAGTTTGTTGCAGGAGATAATGCTGCCTGCTTCCTGTTCACAACGTCACCTGAAAGTGAGAATAGGCATTCATATGGCATTGTTGCAGCCGGCGCCGCAAGATATTTACATGCCAGATGTGCTAAAGATTCATATGTCCCTTCATGCTTCATCCACCATTCCAGAGGACATGTGTCCATGATGATGACAGGTTCTGCTCGATAACAATCCAAAGCAGTGCGGACTGACGCATGTTCATTTTCATCATCTGAGTCAGATGCCATCAACAAAAAGTTGATTTTCTTTTTTGGTGGTTCAGGTTCTGTAGTTTCTGCATCGGAGTGTTGCTCTTTTAAGATTTCTGAAAGCATGCTCCACTCCTCACCCCTCTCAGATTTTGGAAGGCACTTCAGATTCTTAAACCTTGGGTCGAGTGCTGTAGAAATCTCGCATTGGTACCTTCTTTGCATTTTGTCAAATCTGCAGCAAAAGTGTTCTTAAAATGAACAACATGTGCTGAGTCATCATCAGAGACTATTATAACATGAAATATATGGCAGAAAGCGGGTAAAACAGAACAGGAGACATACAATTCTCCCCCAAGAAGTTCAGTCACAAATTTTATTAACGCTTTTCTTTTTTTTAAGAGCGTCATCAGCATGGAAGCATGTCCTCTGGAATAGTGGCAGAAGCATGAAGGGGCATACGAATGTTTAGCATATCTGCACGTAAATATCTTGCAACGCCGGCCACAAAAGTCCCATGCGAATGCCTGTTTCCACTTTCTGGTAACACTGTAAATAAGAAGTAGGCAGCATTATCTCGCATAAAAGTAAACTAACTTATTTGTCTTAGCAATTGGCTGAACAAGAAGTAGGACCGAGTGGACTTGTAGGCTCTAAAGTTTTGCATTGTTTTGTTTTTGAGTGCAGTTATGTAACAAAAAAAAATCTACATTTGTAAGTTGCATTTTCATGATAAAGAGATTGCACTACAGAACTTGTATGAGGTGAACTGAAAAAATACTATTTCTTTTATCATGTTCACAGTGCAAATATTTGTAATAAAAATAATAATATAAAGTGAGCAGTATACACTTTGTATTCCATGTTGTAACTGAAATCAATATATTTGAAAATGTATAAAAACATAAAAATATTTAATAAATTACAATTGGTATTCTATTGTTTAACAGTGCGATGAAAACTGTGATTAATCACGATTAATTATTTTGAGTTAATCAGGTAAGATAACTGCGATTAATCGACAGCCCATTTTAAAAATATCAGAAGCAAGAGAAAGACAAAGGAAAGTGTAGGTCCTCTATTTACCAAAGAAGGAGAGGAAATAACTGATTACATCAAGAAGGTTGTGGTATTTAATCACTGTTTCACTTCAATCTTCCCTAAAAAAGGTTAATGGTGATCCGATACTTAACATAATTAATATTAACAACAAGGGGAAGGAACACAAGCCAAAATAGGGAAAGAGCAGGTTAAAGAATATTTAGGTAAGTTAGAAGTATTCAAGTCAGAAGGGGCTGATAAAGTTCATCTTAGGGTACTTAGGAACTAGCTGAAGCAATTTTGGAACCGTTACCAATGATCTTCAATAACTCATGGAAGATGGGTGAGGTCCTAGAGGACTGGAGAGGGAAAACATAGTCCCTATTTATAAAAACGAGAACAAAGAGGATCCAGGATATTATTGACTAGTCAGCCTATCTTCAATACCTTTAAAAAATACTGGAGCAAATGATTTAATAATTAATTAATAAGCACTTAGAGGATAATAGGGTTATAAGGAATAATCAGCATGAATTTGTCAAGAACAAATCATGCCAAACCAACCTAATGTCTTTCTTTGATGGGTTTACTGGCCTAGTGAATATGTGGGAAGCAGCAGACATAATATATCTTGATATCTTGATTTTAGCAGTTATCAATGGTTTGCCGTCAAACCGGGGGGATGTATCTAGTGGGGTTCCACGGGGGTCAGTCCTGAGTCCAGTACTAGTCAGTATTTTCATTAATTGACTTGGATAATGGAGTGGAAAGTATGCTTATAAAATACATAGATGACCCTAAACTGGGAGGGGTTGCAAGCACTTTGGAGGGCAGGATTAGAATTCAAAACAACCTTGACAAATTAAAGAATTGGTCTGAAATCAACAAGATGAACTTCAATAAAGAAAAGTGCAAAGTACTTCACTTAGGAAGGAAAAATCAAATGCAAAATGGGGAATAACTGGCTAAATGGTAGTACTGCTGAAAAGGATCTGGGAGTTCTGGTGAATAACAAATTGAAAATGAATCAACAATGTGATGCAGTTGTGAAAAAGGCTAATATCATTCTGGGATGTATTAAGAGGGTGGCATGTGTAAAAAATAGGACGTAACTGTCCCGCTCTACTCGCACTGGTGAGGCCTCAACTGGAGTACAGTGTCCAGTTCTGGGAACCACATTTTAGGAAAAATGTGGACAAACTGGAGAGAGTACAGAGGAGAGCAACAAACAAGATAAAAGATTAGAAAATCTGCCCTATGAGGAAAGGTTAAAAAAAACTGGGTATGTTTAGTCTTGAGAAAAGAAGACTGAGGGAAGGGCTCATAACAGTCTTCAAATACGATAGGGGCTGTTATAAAGAGGATGGGGATCAATTGTTCTCCATCTCCACTGAAGATAGGACTAGAAATCATGGGCTTAATCAGCAGGAAGGAAGGTTTAGGTTAGATATTGGGGAAAAACTTTCTAACTATAAGGGTAGTTAAGTTCTTGAATAGACTTCCAAAGGAGGTTGTGGAATCCCTATCATTGGTGGATTTTAAGAACAGATTGGACAAACACCTGTCAGTGATGGTCTAGGTTTACTTGATCCTGCCTCAGCACAGGGGGCTGGATTTAACTCTCTAGTCTAGGTCTCTTCCAGATCTACATTTCCATTATTCTATGGAAATTGGGGTCCCACTATTCAGCCTGTTCTCTGATATAGTTAAAATTTAATCTGGCTCTTCTCCAATCTCTATCCCATCTGCCAGGTTTGGGGTCTATCCCCTGTCCTCCACCCAATGCAAGCCCATTTCCATTTCTGGGCACTGGAAGAAGGAACTGGAATCTATCCTGAATTTTTCTCCCTACCCTATCTACTCTCTTTTGAAAAGTGGGGCACACAGTCCTGCACCCCTTTTCAGATAGCTTATGGGGCACCAGCTGACTGGTCCTTTAGATAAATCCACAGATCTCCCGCCCCCCAATCCAGTTAGTATCTTCTGGGGTGGCAGTTGGCCTGACCTCACAAACTCTGGACATCAGGGAGTTGCACTGCCTGCTCCCCATAACCTACAGTAGCGACAATAGAAGTGCAAATTCCAGAAACTATTGTCCAAGGTTGTACTAGGTGCCTACCTGAGGAGTTACGTTATATTTCACCTATTTGTGAGATAAAATTTTTAAAACATTATGTTGGATTTCTATTGAGATCCTGGTCTTTCAGCAGAGACAAAGAATACTTTGCTATTATATAGCAACTTTCACCCTAGAATCTCCTAATACTTTAGAACCATTAATTAGTTACGAGCATCAGATAACAGGACTATGCCATGTTAAAATGATTGTGATTATAATTAAAGGTAATGAAATGATGAGGGAACCTGCACTCAAATTATACATTAGAATATGCACTCTGAACTAACAAAACACACTTGAATGCAGGGACTTAATGAACATGGGCTTCTGGGATGCATGTCTGCAGACCAATCCTGGATATTTGGGTATACGTTTTTGTTATCAGCCTTCCTATGGTAAAGACAGTAACCCACAACAGGTGATAAAGCCAAATCCAGCAAATCAGCATAGGCTTGACTTTAACTAATTGAAGTCAATGGAACTACTCACATGCTTGAAGTTAAACTTGTGCTTATGTGCTTTGCTGGATCAGGGACCTAAGTGTGAGAAGCTCTCTGCATTTCGCTTCCATTCGTCAAACCGTCAAGATCACATGATTATATTGACTAGACTAAAATAAAAGCTGACAATTAAATAAAATCAGAAGACCACAGGGCTTTGGTTCCAACTGAGGAATGCTCAGCAGGTTCCAGCTGCTGCTATTTGACTAATAAAACAAGCTTCTAGGATATTATGGATATTGGAGCACACATGGTTTTTCTTTTATACTAGAGCAGAGGTCATGACCTGTGGTCTTGGTTGACTTCCCTAATGTTCTCCACTGGAACATGAGTGGAAAAAGAGCTTCTTTGTAAATGAGCACTGACATTTAAAGGGCTAAACTTAGTAATATCCTGCAGAACAGGACTGTCTTTACCAAATAGCTTGGGCCATATTCTGATCTCAGTGACACCATTGTGAGTCTAGAGTAACTATATTGACTCAGAAGCACATTTCATGGGGGGAGACCAGCATTTCTCAAATTGGAGGTCCTGACCCAAAAGGGAGTTGCAGGGGGGGGGGTCACATGGTTATTTTAGGGGAGTCGCAGTATTGCCATCCTTCTGCGCTGCCTTCAGAGCTGGATGGCCAGAGAGGGGCAGCTGTTGGCCGGGTGCCCAGCTCTGAAGGCCGCACCCTGTCAGCATAGCGCAGAAGTAAGGGTGGAAATACCATGCCATGCCACCGTTACTTCCGCCTTCAGAGCTGGGCGGCCAGAGAGTGGCAGCTGCTGACTGAGGGCCCAGCTCTGTAGGCAGCAGTGCATAAATAAGGGTGGCAATACCATACCATGCCATCCTTACTTCTGCATTGCTGCTGGCAGCAGCTCTGTCTCCAGACCCGAGCTCCCAGCCAGCAGCCACAGCTCTCCACCTGCCCAGCTCTAAAGGCATTGCTGCCACCAACAGCAGTGCAGAAGTAAGGGTAGCAATACAGCAACCACTCCTACAATAACCTTTTGATCACCCTACAACTCCTGTTTGGGTCAGGATCTCTACAATTACGACACTGTGAAATTTCAGATTTAAATAGCTGACATCATGAAATTTACAATTTTTATAATCCCATGACCGTAAAATTGACCAAAATGGACCGTGAATTTGGTAGGGTCCTACCTATAAATAGTCTTGGTGAAACTCTTAAAGCTTTGGTCCTTTGCAAATAAAAGTATAAGGCTCTGGAAACATCTAAAGTATGTGGACTAGCTTCTCCCTGCTTAATGTGTGGTTTAGGGGGAAAAAAAACTCATAAAGGAATCATTTGGTTCAAATGGAAAAATGTCATTACTTTCGGAAGCAATTCATATGAGGTATGAGTGATACCTTTATGCTCATGAAATTTTGCAGAGGGAGGGCAGTTATGAGAGTTTGCATTTCCCTGACCTTTTGGCTGATGTGTTTGCCACTAAAAAAGATGTTTTCACAGATAATTCAACAGCAATCAGGTGCATAGGGGTTCTCATGGGGGTAGGGTGGGCATAAAGCCTGCCAGGACCACATTAAGGACTCAGGGAAGAGGAGATTCCCTGGTGAAAAAAAAATTATAAGCCTTTAAGATATTTAATTATAGTGGGGCAGGAAAAAAACCTGTGCGGCTTTCAAAAGAGGGGGAGGGGATATGCAGAAATGGTACCAGGTGCACTCTAACAGAGCTAACAGACAGTCCTGAGCTCTTCCCAGAGAGCTCTTCCCAAGACAGTAGGGAACTGCGAGGCAACAGGCTATAACTGAGGTTATTCACACTAAATCCTAAAACTGTCTACTTTGCAGTGTAAGTTAGTCTGGTGGGATCTTTTCTGCTGTGGATCAAAATGTTCTAGACACCTGAGGAACATGATTTTGCTATGTCTGATGCCCAGACCGTAGTCAAGCTGTGAGGCAGAGAGAGGCAGGATTCAGATGAAAGATGTCCCATTTATCTTGAGATTAAGTCTGGTAGAAGAGGTAAGAATTTTGGTGGATGAATAAGAACATCTATTCTGGGTCCCAGAACTAACTCAGCAGGTGGTCACTAACGTGATGATTGTGGCAGTATCTTGTCAGATCTTTCAGAACACATTTGGAATACAGAGGTTGGAGGATAAGCATATATCACCAGTGGGGACCACTGAATGAGGAATGTGTCCACCAGAGATCCTGGTCAGAGACCTCTCCTGAAGCAGAAACTGAGACATTTCTTGTTTTTGATCTGTTGCAATCAAGTCTATTGTTCAATGTCCTCACTCCTGCAAAATGCAATTGATTAGAGACCAGTCGTGGTCTGACAAAAAATGTTTGCTCAGTCAGTCTCCTAAAGCATTTTGCACATCTGGGAGATGCATTAGTATGTGACATATTTAGTGTTGAATACACCAGTTCCATAGTTGAACTGCTTCCTGACATAAAGGAGATGGTTGGGCTTCTCCCTGCCTCTTTATATAAAACATGGCTGCCGTATTGTCATAGCTTGAATTGCCAGTCCTTGGATCATTAGTAGGAATGCTGAAGAAGGTTGTTGAACAGCTCTGAGCTGTAATACAGTTACGTGTAATCAAGTCTTCTTGTGGATCTGGAGACCTTGTGCCTGATGATGGACCAGATACGCTCCCCATCACTAAATTCTTGGTTGAGGGGGGTAGAGAAAAAAGTACTCTCCTGCACACCTGATTGGGGTCTTTCCACCAATGTAATGATGCAAGAATGTTATGAGAGACTAGCAGAGGCATATCCTTGTGGTGCCTGTTTGGCATGTACACTGACTTAAACCAATCCTGCATGCCGCTTAGGTGTGGTCTTGCATGCAGTGTGACAGACATATAGCAGGCCATAAGCCTGAGCAGACTTAGATAAGTCCTGACAGTTGTATGAGGACTTTTTGAAGTTGATCGATGAGCTTGGAAACGGCTTCAAATCTGTCTTGGAGCAGATAAGCTCTGGCTGTTGTGGAATTTAACATTGACCCTATGAATTCTATCCTCTGTATTGGTGTCAACGGGGATTTCCACTGTTGAGCTTTGAGCCAAAGATAAGAAAAAGTTGGAGAATCTGGTGATGAAACTCCCACTTGTGGTGATTTTTCATGGATGAACCAGTCACCTAGATATGATTAAACTATTATTATGGGCAACAGCTAAAAATTACAAATATCATTGGGGTTGTAGTGATAACAAATGGCAAGGCCCTGTATTGATAGTGGTTCTGTCTTACCTGAAATCTTGTACCAGTTTGATGGCTCTAAGGAGATGTGGAAGTTGGCATCTTGCAGGTTGAGCGCTGTATGCCAATACTGTGAATCTAGTGATGAAATTATGAAGGTTAGGGTTACCATTCTTAATCTGAAATGATGGATGAAGGCATTAAGCCACTCTCAAGTCCAGAATTGGGCACCATCTTTCCTTTTTTCTTCAGTACTAGGAAGTAATTAGAATAACCCCCTCCACACACACACCCATGCTGTAAGGGAATCTCTTCCGTTGCTCTAAGAGACAAAAGTGACTCCACCTCCTGACACAACAGTCTCTTATGAGTGGGGTCCATGAAAAGGGATTGACAAGGATGAGCATAGTATAGAACAGCAGAGAATCTCAGTTAGAGATTCTCTGTAGAATCCAGCAGTCTGATGTTACTTGGTTCCTTGAAACTTGGAAAAAAGTAAAGTGATTCCCAAATGGTGGGATGGAACAGTAGAAATCCAGTAGACTGATTATGGAGTAACTCTAAAGCGATCCATCAACATGACAGTTTTGATGGAGCCAGAGCCTGGGATGAAGCCATAGCAGATCACAGAATCATAGAATATCAAAGTTGGAAGGGACCTCAGGAAGTCATCTAGTCCAATCCCTTGCTCAAAGCAGGCCCAATCCCCAACTGAAGGGGATTGCTGAAGGTTTTCTTTTTAAAAACACTGCCTCTGTCTTGGAGGCGACGAGGTTCTCTGGTGGCAAAAGGTAACCGGTGACAGTCTCTGCCTACAATAAGATTGCCAGTGTATGAACTCCAAAGGAACAAAGTGTCTCCCAGGAGTCCTTCAGTGAATGAAGAGCCTTGGCGGTTTTTGAGATAAATCCAGTGCCTCAAAGGGAAGATCTTCCACAGTCGACTGCACCTCCCCTGGGATGCCAGAACTTTGGAGCCAGGATGCTCTCCCTCCTCATAACGACGAATGTTGCCATGGATCAAGAGGCAGTATCAGAGCCATTCAGAGCTGCCTGGAGGGACATTCTGGCTAATAAAAGTCCCTTAGAAATGAAAGATTTAAATGCCTCCCTTTTCTCCTGTGCAAGTTTGTCAATAAAGTATGAGAATTTATGGGTACTTTACAAACTCATAGCCTGCCACCAACACCTGATCATTTGCAATTCAGAATTGCAGGTGGTCAGACAAATAATTCTAAGCTCAAATAAATTGAACTGCTTAGGTGCTTTATCTCTAGGAGTCATCTTTGGCTGTTATCTGCTACTTTCATTAGCCACCAGAACGTCTAGTGAGGCAACTACTGGGTGAGTGTATAAATACTCCATCCTGGTGGACGATGGTACCAGTTATCTGCCTTTTTAGAGGCTGGAGTTACTGATGCTGTGCAGGAGAGTTGACTCACCACTGGCATGCCCCCTCGTGGCATAACAAGCTCTCCTCAGCTAGTAGCCCCTGCCAACAGAAGCCCCAGCCCTGCAGTGGTCTGCCTCCTCTCATGACTCAATCCTCCAGCCTGGTCATGTTTAGGCCCACCCCTTCCAGGGTAATGGAAATTGTTGCAAACAATAGGGCAACACCCTTTACATCAGGTCTCCAGCTCTGACGCTGGGTCCGGTGATCGTTACACTTCTCGTTTCAGGGCTTCCATCGTCTTTATCCCTTTTATCAAGGGTTTCACGCCACCTTCCTGGGTGGCCGGTAGGGGAAGCCTGGTCCTCCCTCTTCTCTGGGCTCCAGTCCAGGTACTCTATAGAAAGCACTTGTGGTCTGTCAACTTAACCCCCTGCCCCAGCCTTGAGCCCCCCCAAACCCAGCCCCCTCCTTTACCCCAAATCCCTCATCCCTGGCCCCATCCCAGAGCCCACACCCCAAGCTGGAGCCCTCACACGCCCTGCACCCCAACGTCCTGCCCCACCCCTAATCCCCCTCCATCCCAGCCCGGAGTACCCTCCTGCACCCCAAGCCCCGAATCCCCAGCCCCTTCCCAGAGCCCACACCCCCAGTTGGAGCCCTCACCCCCTACCGCACCCCAACTCCCTGCCCCAGCCTGGAGCCCCCTCCCACACCCTGAAGCCCTAATTTCTGGCCCTGCCCTGGAGCCCCTACCCCCCCCCCGCTCCCCAATCCCCTGCCCCAGCTCAGTGAAAGTGAGTGAGGGTGGGGAACAGTGAGCCACCGAGGGAGGAGGAATGTAGTGAACAGGGGGCGGGGCCTCCAGGAAGGGGCGGGGCTAGGATGTTCGGTTTTGTGTGATTAAAAAGTTGGCAACCGTAGCCCAGAGACTTATAAGACAGCTGTAAGATCCAGTACTAGGAAGAAGTTCCCAACTTGGGGGACCTCCTTGATACCAAAATGCACTGCTGGCCAGAAAATTCTATTCTCGAGCGCATGGGGCGCATGTGCACCAAGAGTGTAATATATATGGACAAATATTTGAAGAAGAACTTTATTCCTTTCAATTTCAGACTCCCATTTATGTTAAAAAATCGAATCAACCTAGTGCAAGTTTATGAAACAAATAACACAGCTGCTGGGGAAACTTAATCAAATGCAGGAGTCATATTTTCATCCTCTGGCTTCTACTGCGGCTTCTAATTTATGCTGCCAGATTTGTCAAGAAAAGAAAACTCTCTTGGCAATTTAGGAAGACTGCAAAGGACCATTTGACAACATACATAACACACAGATCTTCGTATTTGGCATCTCAGGGATTTTAAACAAGTTCAGATTTGGATAGAATGTCCCTGAGGATTTACACCTTTACGTACATGCAATAAACTTGGTGAATTAAAAAACATAGTAAGCTTTTCACCAGAGGGTTATTTTGGTTCCCAACAAAAGAAAATTAAAACTCCTGCTGCCCACATGAGCCTGCATGTCTGGGTCTTTCTTGATAGCTAAAATTATCCCTGGCATATTAGAACCTGTCAATATTTTTAACCAGACAAATGACATATAATTCCTAGAGGAGAGCTAAACAACTTCATTATAAAAGCTGTGAGGTAGTCACAATACATTAGGAAGAACAAATGTAGTCTGCCGTGGTTTTTAGGTTCTCTCTACACCATTGACTTACTAGAGGAGAGTGCTGCTAATTACACTTACTTGCATTGATTTTTTTTTCCTGAGGATGGATTACCTTGTCCTCCCCTGAATCTAATGCTTTAAATTAGAATAAAACTGCCATCTGATGCAGGTTAGGAGTCACCCTTGAAAGGAAGACATCAAACATGACATTACAAAGAGCTTCTCTCTCCCTCTCTGCCCCCTCCCCACTTTAACTGTAGTCCTTCCAAAACATGCTGAATA
Source organism: Trachemys scripta elegans (assembly GCF_013100865.1). Taxonomy (NCBI): domain Eukaryota; kingdom Metazoa; phylum Chordata; order Testudines; family Emydidae; genus Trachemys; species Trachemys scripta. Next base: position 329,388,180 of record NC_048298.1, on the reverse strand, counting down.
AATGTCAGGTGGGAAGATATGATTTAGCAAACTCCACAGCAACATAATATAAAACACAATATAGGAAACACCAGCTACATCTCTTTCGGACAGACAAGGTTCAGTGGACCAACTTCTGATCTCATCCCACTGAAGCCGAAGGTGTTAGTGAGATCAGAATCTAGCTAAATTAATCTTATAATATTATATTCTTATGTACACACCCTCTTCTTCCTCCTCCTCCTCCCTCTCCCTTTCATTGATACTCAGACTTTAAGGCCAGAAGGGGCCATGAGACTCACCTACTGGGACCGCGCACATAACACAGGCCACAAAATTTCATCCAGAGGTTCCTGTATCAAGCCAAATAACTTGTTACAGGGCTACAACAGATCAGCCAGTTCCCTTCCTTTCATTTGTAGTCTCTCTCTAAACCTAGACTTTTAATCAGTGTGTTATCAAAGAGCATTTGTCGGGGTACCACATCAGGCCCAATCCTGCTCCCAGGAAAATCAATGGCAAGATTCCCTTTGGCACAATCCTGGCATCCAGCCCATCTCTCTGCCATTCCTGATTACACTGGTGTTGTTCTCAGAATACACTCTTATATTGTATACTTACCTCAATTATGTGATTATTGATGTTTTAACGTTTGTAAAGTGCTATGTAAGTGCTATAATTATTATTATTATTATTGATTGACTGATTCATCCTTTATATGTACTGGCTAATAAATTACAGCACAAACACATGTGGAATCAAAAATAGCATGAGAAATAAAAAAACTGTGAGGGCGGAAACACTGAAATCAATGGAGAGCTATGTTGATCGACACCAGCTAAGCACCAGGCCTTTTTCATCTGACCTCAAATGCGCTAAGAGAATTAGAGGTAATGAAAGGCAATATGGGACGGCATTTCACAAGTGTGGGGCCAGATGTAAAATGCCCTATACTTGATTACTTCATGGGACACAGATGACATGACAAGCAACTGATCGGATATAAAAAGTACACGGCACAAGAGGGAATATACACTTAAACCAAGATACTGAAATACAAGGGAACCCAAGTGTGCAGAATTTTATATACAATTAGTAAGGTTTATGCATTATCCTCAGGTTGACAGGTAGCTAATGTCACTGCCAAAATAAAAGCCTAACCCAGCAAAGCCATACTCATGAGTCCTCCTTGTGCACACAATAAAGTCAATGAGACTAACTGTGGGGCTAAGGGTTTGAAGTCTCTCTGGAGTAAAATATGGACGTTATTATAACAATAACAAACAGTTAATACAATTTTACTGATAAAGAACAAAACATGGGACAGTCCCAGCACTTCTTTGATTGACACCATACATACTTACCACTATACCTACAAACTGTACTAGCTCAGAACTATGAAATCAGGGCTTTAAAAAGCTTGGGGAATTACAAGCACTTGAAACATCTTCCTCTCTAACTTATTTTCTTCATTTGCATCATCTTAGTGACATGAGTAAAACTCATGCTCTAGATTTTAATGATGGTGACCTTTGGGAGGAAGGATGAGTCAGTGCTATATTAAACATTAGCCAGTTACTCTATTATGCTTTTCCACTCTGTAGTCTAATGACAGGGTGACAAAAGTAATTACCAATTCTTTCAGCAAAGACTCCACTCTTAGGACATGCAGAGTTTCTACAAAATGGGTACTTAGATCTGTCATAACTTTATATCATCAAGCAAAAGTGGGTTGTGTTGTTGGTCACCAGCCTCAAAAAACAATGTATTTAGTCTTGGGGAAAACTATAGATAGTGAACAAAATGTTTGCTTCGCCAAGCTTTCATGCGTGGTGCCCACACCCCTGGGTGCACGGGGCTTCTGCCCTTTGGGGACAGGAAATGTCCACATATTTGCGTTTTAAAGACATTACTCTTAAAGAGTTGTTCTGCTCTGAAAAGCTATTCTGTACTATTGGCAGTACTGTGTGCATGTTTAAGAGAGGGGTGTGGGATGCCCCATGTTTAATACTCTCTCACTGATTCCCACATCAAATGTTCTCAGTTCACAAGTCCTACTGCCCACCGTGCTAACTCAGGCTGGGATGTGAGAATTAACATGGGACATCCATCAGCACCAGTAAAAATTTCTGTGATCAAGTTAATGGCAATACAACCTACTCACTCCAGCTGTAACTGATTGGAATTTAGTAAATAATTCTATTCAGAATGCCAAAGATAGACAGAATCCATAGATGCTCCATCATGACATTTGCTTTCTGCCCTCTCTCTGTATCTTTGCCCACATCCATTTGAGTTGCGCCCAGGACACAGTATGGACTCAGCTCCATACTAGGAGTGTTGGTCTGAGCTGCATGGGGGAAACTCCAGGTTTGCTCTGGAGCAACTGAGAGCAAAATTTAGCCCATTATCTAGATATCCCCTTTAAATTAAGACATGGCATTTGACTTTCATAAAAAGCTTCAATAAAGATGGACTCTCTCATATACCAGTGTTTTCACTGGGCATGGCTATACTTGCAAATATAGAGCACTTTGAGTTAAGCCAGCCTTCATAGAGCGCAGTAGGGAAAGCGCTGCAGTCTGTCCACACTGACAGCTGCAAGCACACTGGCGTGGCCACATTTGGAGCACTTGCAGCTGCATTGGGAGTAGTGCATTATGGGCAGCTATCCCACAGAGCACCTCTTCCCATTCTGGCATTGTGCCTTGTGGGAAGGGGGTAGGGGGTGCAGGGCATTTTGGTTCCTGTCCCAATGCCCCATCATGCATCGGTTCGCACCCCAGCAATCCAAGTGCTTCTGTCCACATATGGCGCCATCTTTCAATGTTTTTTGTACTGCACGCTCTGTCTTCCCTTTCAGTCTGCGGGAATGGAGCCCGAACTGCTGAGGAATATGCTGATGAGTCTCGCCAGCACATCATGTTTGGCAGTTGAGTTACTCCTTAAGATCCAAACTGATAGTGAGGACTCCGACGATGATATGGACTCGAATAACGCATACGATACGAGATTCCTTGTGGCATTCACAGACATGCTCAGCACCGTGGAACGCCGCTTTGGGGCTTGGGAAACAAGCACTGAGTGGTAGGATCACATCGTCCTGCAAGTCTGGGATGACGAGCAGTGACTGCAGAACTTTTGGATAAGAAAAGCCACATTCATGGGACTGTGTGAGGAGCTCGCTCCCATCTTGCGGTGCAAGGACCTGAGATTGAAAGCTGCTCTGATGGTGGAGAAGCGGGTGGCTACTGCAATCTGGAAGCTGGCAACTCCAGACAGCTACTGATCGGTCGCTAACCAGTTTGGAGTGGGAAAGTCGACCGTTGGAATCGTGTTGATGCAATTTTGCAGGGCCATTAATCATATCCTGCTCAGAAGAAACGTGACTCTGGGTAACGTGCATGACATTGTGGCTGGCTTGGCACAATGGGTTTCCCTAACTGCAGAAGGGCGATAAATTGGATGCATATTCCATTTCTGGCACCAGCCCACCTAGCCTCTGAGTACATTAATCGGAAGGGGTATTTCTCTATGGTTCTCCAGGCGCTTGTGGATCACCTTGGGCGTTTCATTGACATTAACGCAGGCTGGCCCGGAAAGGTGCATGACACACACATCTTTCGGAACACTGGCCTGTTCAGGAAGCTGCAAGCCAGGCCTTTTTTCCCAGACCAGAAGATCACGGTAGGGGAAGTCGAAATGCCCATTGTGATCCTTGGAGACCCTGCTTACCCTTTAATGTCGTGGCTCATGAACCCCTACACAGGGAGCCTTGACAGCAGCAAGGAGCATTTCAACAACAGGCTGAGCCAGTGCAGAATGACTATGGAGTGTGCTTTTGGCCGTTTAAAGGGCTGCTGGCACTCTCTGTATGGGAAGCTGGACCTGGCTGATAACATCCCCGCGGTTATATCCGCGTGCTGTACCTTCCATAACATTTGTGAAGGGAAGGGTGAAAGATTCATTCAGGCATGGAACTCGGAGGTTCAACATCGGGAGGTTGAATTTGAACAGCCAGAGAGCAGGGCTATTAGAGGGGCCCAGCGTGGGGCTGCAAGGATTAGGGATGCCTTGAGGGAGCAATTTGAGGCTGAAAGCCATCAGTAATGTCTTGTGCCCTGAACAAGAGTGAAGTGCAGTGGTTCCAATGTTAGTAGGAATCTGTGTTTGCTACGCTGACTTGCAGTGCCTGTTGCTTTCCTGGGCTAAGGTATCTTTTACTTTATGCAATAATAAAGAATGTTTTCAAAGCCAAAAAATCCATTTATTGAAAAGAAAATTTATGTATTGAAAAGAAACACAACTGCTTGGGAAACAGAAAGGGCAAGGGGATGGGGTGGGGATCGGTACAGTTACAGATTTGCGTATATCCTGTTATCATACTCAGCCTTCCTGCCTGGAGTGCTGTGCAATGAGTGCTGCACTTCAGGATGGTTATAATGCATGGTGATGTGGGTTGAGTGCAGTGGGTAAGGGTCGTAGTTTTCAGGGCTGGGTTGTGAAGCTACAGGTGTTGGAGGCAGCTAATGGCAATAAGAACCCAGATGATGGGGAAAGTGGGTTGCAGGTGACATGGGGGCACAAAGGAAAGAGTTTTGGGACAAGGGCGGCAGGTGTGTGTGTGTGTGGTAGTGCTCCGCCTGCATGGCTACGAGCGCCTGGATTGAGTCCGCTTGGCATTCCATGATGCTTATCAGCCGATCCATGCTTTGCTGCCAGAGCTCTGCGCTTTTGTGCCGGCGCTCCTCATTCTGCTGGCAGATCCTCCTTTTACTCTCCGTCCTCTCCTGCGCTTTTAGATTCTCATTAAGGGACTGCTGCATTACTTCATGCAACATGTCTTCTTTGCTTCTACGTGGCCTCTTCCTAATTCTTTGGAGTCTTTTGGCCGGTGATAACACAGACGACTGAGATCTCAAGGTTGCATCTGTAAAGGCAAAATGCAACACTTAACAGAGGCAGCACTGTTCACACCAGACAGAGCGATGATTCCCCCGTACTTAAGGGCAAGCACAGTCTAACCAATAGCATAATTTGCCCATCCCAAAGTGAGCGCACATAACCCATGGGAACCCTAAAATGGTGAGTAAGCACAGGGTCAAAGGGGACTGATTGTTTCACGGCTGTAGTGTCCTCTGGGTTTTTGTGCCTTGGGGAGAGCCAACAGCTGCAGGGGGCCCCTATACCGAACACTGTCTCCACATTTTCCACAGGAGTTTATCCTGGAAGATATCTCGCTGCTGAGGGTGAACTGGGAAGCAAGGGAGGGTCTTCTACTGCAATGCAGCTTCTGTCCTGGCCCATATGCAACTTGCCTGTGTGCAACAATGGTCCCCCCGCCCCTCATGGCACAGTGGCGCAGACATGTTAACCTGACGGGGACAAGGATCACAGTGGCTCTCCCAAGAAACCTGCACAATCGCATTGCCCAACTCCTGGATGAGACCTTTGAAGAGATCACATCAACGCCCTATTCTGCATCTAGGCATGCATGCAGCCCTAACCTTCCTCGCCCCAAGAGCCTGCACCGAATAACTTCCTTCCCAAAATAAAAGCCACTTACCAGGAACCTCCTCTTGTGTTTGTCCTTCCCCAAGCACCAGCTGCCGCAACAGGCTACCTTCCTCCTGGCTTGAGAACAGCTCCTGGCTGCATGCATCTAGGAATTCCGGGGTGTCTTCCTCCTCCTCTGCACCCTCACTCCCGCTTTCCTCCTCCTCCTGCCTTGTTGAACTGGGCTCTGAAGTATCCATGGTGGTCCTTGCAGTGGAGATGGGGTCGCCCCCAAGTATCGCGATCAGCTCTTTGTAGAAATGGCAGGTCATGGGGGCACCACTGGAGTAGCGGTTTGCCTCGCGGGCTTTGCGGTAGGCATTCCGCAGCTCCTTCACTTTAACCCTGCACTGCAGTACGTCCCAGTCATGACCCCTTTCCATCGTATCCCTTGACATCTGCCCGAAGATATCGTAATTCCTACAGCTGGAGCGTAGCTGGGACTGGACAGCTTCCTCCCCCAAACACTGATAAGGTTCAGCACCTCGCCATTGCTCCATACTTGGGATCGCCTGGCATGTGGAGGCATGGTCACCTGGAAGGATTCACTGAGAGCACTCCATGCCTGGCTGAGCAAACAGGAAGGGGATTTTCAAAATTCCCAGAGAATTTAAAGGGTGGGTCTGACGGTTGGTCACCTGAAGGCAGGGCAATAGAGTTCAAAGTGATGACCAGAGTGGCTAGAATAGGCATTGTGGGACACTTCTGGAGGCCGATCAGTGCGCGTTAACAGACCAGGGTGTCCACACTGGTGCTGCGGCACTCCAGCGCGGGCGCATCAAACATTGTTCCACTCGCCGAGGTGGAGTACCAGGAGCGCTCTAGCCACGCAGTCCAGGCGCTCTACGTGCCTTGCCAGTGTGGACACATCATGAGTTTAGAGCGCACAACGCTGCTTTAACGTGCTCTAACTCGCAAGTGTAGCCATGCCCAGGGATTAGAAAAGTATCTTCCAACTGGCTCTAAATGTTTTAAGCAATTTCTGATCCAACACTCCAAGTTTCCAATGATAGTGACAATTATTTTTAGTATCCACTGAAAGACATTTGAAAAGGTAGCTTCTTGAGCAACAGTGCTCTTTACAAAAATTAGTGCCATTTGCACACTGGGGAAAGAGCAGCTGAGAAGGAATTTGACAAGTGCCACTGCAAGGTATTTTTCATAGATGTTAAATTTATCCAGTCCTGTAGAGTTTGGATTTTGTTTTAACATCATTCTATTATTCAGTGTCAATACATAGACTAATTCTATGTTATGGCAATAATTTTCACTGTGGAGCTACTTCACATACTGTACCATATTTTACAGTAACTAGAGCACAATTATTATCAATTTTCATCATCAGAAAAATCAGTAGTGTAATGAACTCTACAGTAGAGCCAGATTCTGATTTGCATTGCACTTGTGTCGGTCTGAAGTATCTCCACTGACTTCAACACACTCACACTGTAATTCAGAACAGAATCTGTCCCATAGTGTATACGCATACAATTGTTCTATGTTGGAGAGAATCAGAACTGCTCAACCCTATGTTGCTAATACTTTTACTGCTAGTATTTCCCTACCTCACAGGGGTGTTTGTGAGGATAAATACATTCAAAATTGTGAGGTGCTGAGATACTACAGTGATTGGGGCCATATAAGCACGAATAGGACAGACAGACAGACAAACAGACAAACAGAGATTCTCCATTTGTTCAAGTAGTAGTGGGCTCTGCTTTTTCAGTCTCTCTTAAATGCATAATGTATGCAGCACAGCTCCTCAGTTGAACAAAAATTCTTGGATCCCTGAAGGGTGTCCCTGTCCCCTGGGTTTGTGCAGTATTCCTTTCTGAACTCCACTTTCCCCAAGCCCATGGAGCACTGAAGATTTGCTAGCCGGATTTCCCCAAGGCCTGGCTGCCAAGTGCATTGCCAAAGCTCAGCAATACTGTAATAAATACTAATAATAAGTAACAACAGTCTGCACTGGTTTAACAAGGCTCTTTTATAATTAGGAACAGTAAATCATAATTAAGCAATAAACAAATCAACACATAAGTAGAATGCTTTTTTTCTTTTGAAGGGTTGCATTATTTTCAATTTAGAGCTCTTCCCCCAATTTCTGAATTCCCCCCACCTTCTCCATCTGTAAGCTTTTGGGAAGGTTAAGAATCCCTCCTCCAAACAGCAATTTAATTAAAGAACCTATAATTATGTCTTGTATTAAATGTATCTGTATATTATTTATTATGTTTACAGCACACAATAGTAGGCAAGGCATTTTATAGACAATGGCCCTAGTTCTCCTCTCACACCAGTCTAAACCTGTTTGACTGAAATAGGGTTACTCCGGATTTTTCACTGGTGTAAGTCAGAGGATAATCAGGCTTCAGCCCCCATAGAAGTGTACAGACTAATTTTATACATGGCACAACAAGTGAGGGTTACTCAGAGGAAGTTGTGAGGATGACAACAAGAGTGACGTTAACACCATCACATAGTCTCTAAGCCCTGGCATGCACAAAGCTTAAGGAGACTATTTAATTTCTGTATTTATAAATGTATTGACTTCGTGTGGGTGGCTTAACCTGCTTCCAGTAAGCAAGATGGTAGAAGTGAGTGTTTAGGAAGGATTCAAAGGAGGTAGCATGGCAAACAAGTACTGGGTGGGTATTTCATGCACGGGGGCAGTTTGAAAGTAGGCACTGGGAGGAGAAGGTGGTGGCATTGTGACTGGCATCACAAGCAGAGTGGAAAGAGGCCTGAAGAATAAGGCAAGGGACAAGGGCCTGAGCAGCTCTCCAGGTTAGAATAGTGTAGGGCCTGGAAAGTGAAAACAATACATTTGACGTTGATACCGTAACCTAGGAGAGTGGGGAGCCAGCAGAGCGATTTCAAGGGGTGGTAAGTGGTGAAGAATATAGCAGTGGCATTTTTAAATAACAGCATTAGAAGTAGCATTTTGGACAGACCAACGGGAGTTATCTGGGGATTAAGATGACTAGGTAGGATGAAGCTGCTGTAAGAAAGAAACAGAAAAGGGTGATGCATAGGTCAGAGTAATGTAGATTGTAAAGGCTAAATGTTGCCTTTAGTCACCTACACTAAAAACCTCCCACTGAAGCCAATGGGAGCTGTGCACACCTAACCACTGGCAGCCTTCGACTCTGACATTGGTGACACTAGATAGTCTCATTTTTGAAAGAGGAACAATTTGCTTTCTAGGGAAGGAAAGCAGGAAAGTACTTAGAGGAGGAATCTGAGTCACTCTGTACTGACTTGCCGTATTGATCCTGGGGAAGTCACTCAACCTCCCTCTACCCAGTTTATTCATCTAGAAATAGGTAGAATTTTTTTATAGAGTGCTTTGAGAGCTTCGGATGGAACTCACTCTGGCCATGATCCAAAACTGCAGGGAATGAGCTTCAATGGATCAGGCCATATGGAAATCCAAACTGTGAATATTATGTGTAGCAAAGGCTGATTTAAATATTGCCTTGCTGTATTGTGCTCATCAGTGGCTATTATTATTATTAATATAGCAAAGGCCCAGGCAAAGACAAAATATAGTAACAATGATATTTCTATATGTGATTGTCTTATTCCTCAGCTATATTGCACCAACATTGTGTGCCATTAAATTCCACCACACAAGAGAAAATGTCACAAAATATATTTAGACAGTGAAACTTACCACGCATGGGAAGTTGTGCATAATTGACATTTATACTTTGAATAGCTGTCAGGTATATCTGTTGGTTGTTAACCAGGCTCTCCTGAGGCCTTATGGCATGTTTGTGAGCAAGAATCCCATAATGCTTTGTAGTAATGTTAAGAAGAGGAAAAGTACTCACTTATGATAAGCTTCGTAATAGTTCCCAAGAGCTGATAAGTATTTTTGAATGTACACTTCACAATAACAAACGGATGTGAGAGTTAACAAAATGTGAAAGGACAAACAACAGATGTTGGATCACGCAGTTAGAAATTTATAAAACGTACTGAAAAAACAGGAGATATACTAAAATATTTCTCTAAGTTGGAAAAGAAAAAATAATAGAAACGAAACTGTAAACAAGTTAGGTAAAAAAGTGCTATGCCATGACCCAATATAAAACCAGGCAATACCAAGAACAGCTGTGTTCAGGTTGCAAAGTATGGTTCCACAGATATTTGTAATGTAGGCGTTTCTGTTATGCGCTAAGCATTGCTTAATACACTCAATCAAGATGAGTTATCTGAGGTCTCTCTAATTATTGATTAAATTAAAACCCGTAAAACGTATTGATAATTAATTAACATAGATTACTGAAAGGAACTGCAACACTGGCTACCACAATGAAATTAGGAGGTGTCACTCATTTAACACTGCTCAAGTGTCACGTAGTTTGCTATATGTTAATAGCCTGGAAATTATCTGTATTGGGCCACACTTAGCTGTGACATAAGGGGTGGTAAACAGCAGGTGTAAATTGGTTAGAAAAAGGATGTAGATGGTATAGGACAGTATTGTAACTTGCACCAGATGAGCTTTCAGAAGGCCAGATTCTTCAATGCTTTGTGCAATCATTTCCACGTCTGTATAATCAGTGAAAAAAATGGATGCAGCATTTTCAACTCACTTTACTGAGGTGTAAATGACTAGATAAAGTTAAAAGCAATCGAGAATTAGGCTCAGAAGGTATGGAAAAATGAGTGTTATTTATACCAAGTACTTCTATATTTCAGAGTAGCAGCCAGGTTAGTCTGTATCCGCAAAAAGAACAGGAGTACTTGTGGCACCTTAGAGACTAACACCACAAGTACTCCTTTGCTTCTATATTGTTATTTGATTCCAGTCCGGACCTTTTAAAGGAATTGTATCTCCTTACTGTAGTCTGCCTTTGGCTGAACTTGGCCCATTTTTGTTCTTTAAGCTGCACAATTTCTTAGGGCTATATTCTGATCTCAGTTACTCCATTGTAACTGGCGTAACTCCTCTGACGTAGGCTGGATTTTATTTGGCATGACAGAGCAGATTTTGGCCTTAGTTTCTGTGGGCTATATCTGTGCATATTTTTTTAAGTGGGATTTGTTCTCGAGTCACATGTTGGTGGTTACTCTTGGATTGACCTGTAGCAGATTTGAGCAATGAGTTGGGTTTTAATTGCTTCATCCCATGTTCTGCGTGACTTTCATTCTATTTAATCTGTAAAGCAAGTGTCATCTACACAGTGGTGTGTAGGCACTGCAGTAACGAGGAGTCATCTGAAGAAGAGAGGTTTTTACCTACGAAAGCTTATGCCCAAATAAATCTGTTACTCTTTAAGGTGCCACCAGACTCCTTGTTGTTTTAGTCCTTGTCGGCCACCAGGGTGTTGATGTAAGGGTGGATGGAGTCAAGAAGCCTGATTTGTCTGTGCCCTGCACCTTGTGTAATCTAGGGTTACCATATTTAATAAATAAAAAAAGAGGACCCTCCACGGGGCCCTGGCCCCGCCCATTTCCCAGCCCAGCCCCGCCCCAACTCCGCCCCGCCCCCAGCCCAACCCCGCCCTAACTCCGCCCTTCCTCCCTCCCACTCCCAGCCACGCGAAAAGGGCTGCCCGAGCGCTACCGGCTTCACGGTTTGCCGGGCAGCCCCCAGATCCTACGCCCCCGGCCAGCGCTTCCCCCGCGCAGCTGGAGCCCAGGAGGGGAAGCGCCCAGCTGGGGGGGCAGGGTCTGGAGGCTGCCCGGCAAACCGTGAAGCTGGTAGCGCTTGGGCTTCAGGCAGCCCCTGTGCCTCCGGACCCTGCACCCCCGGCCGGGCACTTCCCCTCCCGGGCTCCGGTGGCGCAGGGTCCGGAGGTATGGGGGCTGCCCAAAGTCCGTAGCGCTCAGCTCTTAAACAGAACCCAAGAGTCAGGGGAGGAGCAGAGCCGCCGCGGCTGGAGGCTCTGCTCCTCCCCTGACTCTTCGGCTCTGTTTAAGAGCCGAGCTGCCCGAGCGCTACCGGCTTCGGGCAGCCCCCATGCCTCCGGACCCTGCGCCGCTGGAGCCCGGGAGGGGAAGTGCCCGGCCGGTGGCTGGGGTCCGGAGGCAAGGGGGCTGCCTGAAGCCCATAGTGCTCGGGCAGCTCGGCTCTTAAACAGAGCCGAAGAGTCAGGGAGGAGCAGAGCAGCCGCAGGAGGGGAAGTGCCCGGCCGGCATTTTCCCGGACATGTTCGGCTTTTTGGCAATTCCCCCCGGACGGGGGTTTGATTGCCGAAAATCCAGACATGTCCGGGAAAAAACGGACGTATGGTAACCCTATGTAATCATTCATACAAGTGTAAAGTAGGTGTAAAATGCTACCAAACCAGAATGTCATTCCACCATTCTTGATTTGCATTTTCCATATTAGAAATGCTCCTATTGCTTCTCACATAAGTAGTGCAAGCAGCATGACTGGCACAACAACCTTCTCTTTGCAATACCTGCCCTGAATTCTACTATATTTTATTACAGAAATAGAGTAAGAGTTCAATGGTGCAAGGTCATTAACCGAGGTATAACCAACCCAGTTGTGCTCCTCTCAGAGACTTTGCCATGCAATGAACAAAGCCTCTCATACAGAACACTTGCAACTCCCGTTGATGTCAATGGGAGCTACATGTGTTGATCACCTCTAAAAATGGGACTCTATGCTACAGTACAAAATCTAGCTTGACACACGAGCTGTCAATCTACCACGGGTGAAAGACAGGACCCAATTTGGGCGTAGGCCCAACATGGAAAGATGCAAAAAATGTAGTAATGCAGGAACCTTTAATAATGTAGGGTTAATTTCTTCATCTTAAATGTCATTTCCATCCATCTGACTCTCATTACTTATTCAGTATATCTGAAGAAAATAAAGGGAAACTTTAGCTGATAATTGGAATCTTAAATTTAGGCTTGATATTTAGGCACTTGCCTGATTTTCAAAAGTGCTGAGCACTTAACAGCTCCCACTGAGGTTTCGAGAAACGTGGGCCTAGATACATGCATCTTTTCACTAGGTTAAGCTATAGCACTATTCCAACAAGCATTTTAATCAAAAGGAATCTTAAGAACAGCAAAAAAACATGTAGGAAGTAACTTTTATAGCTGTTTACTGTTTTCTCTCTCCAGTCAACGTCCCAAAGAGACACGTGTGAATTGTAAGGAAGAATGTTTCACTTACAGAGAGCTCTGCATGTATGATTTGGAATTCTGTCTGCAGGGAGAGAAGGGTTAAAGTTCACCAGACGTCCTACACCGTATTATCCTGTCCCTACATTTTACTTGTCTGAATCTAGCATTTGATAAAGACAAGACAAAGAGAAGTGTTCGGCCAGAAACTGTATCTCAGTCCACGCCGGAAACCTGGGTCTAGCTGGTTTTTCTTACAAGAGCAGGATAAAAACAAATTCAAAAGTGCTAACCAGGGGAATTAGCTCCTCTTTTGTCTAAACTCCAGTTCTAAAGTTGACCAAGAGTCAAGAAATGGTTGGCATTGCAAGAACACTTGAGCTGGCATAAACCTGGGTTTAAGGGTAGCAGCCGTGTTTTTAGTCTCTAAGGGTACATCTACACTTACCGGAGGGTCCGGCGGCAGGCAATCGATGTTCTGGGATCGATTTATCACGTCTGGTTAAGACGCGATAAATCGATCCCGGATCGATCCCGGAAGTGCTCGCCGTCGACGCCGGTACTCCAGCTCGGCGAGAGGAGTACGCGGCATCGACGGGGGAGCCTCCCTGCCGCGTCTGGACCCGCGGTAAGTTCGGACTAAGGTACTTCGAATTCAGCTACGTTATTAACGTAGCTGAATTTGCGTACCTTAGTCCGAAGTGGGAACTTAGTGGGGACCAGGCCTAAGGTGCCACAAGTACTCCTGTTCTTTTTGATAAACCTGGGTGTCGCTCTTTTTTATTTACTTGAAAAAAATAAACATGACAAATGTACAGAATTGACCAATTGGGGCCCAATCATGCAAGAGACTGAGCGTCCCCCAGGAATATTTCAGTACTCTACCCATCAACAAAGGTGTGATGGAATGGTTAAAGCACAAGGCTGTGAGGCAGGAATCCATGAGTTCTAATCCCAGCCCTGATTCTTTAGAGTTTGTGCAAGTTATTTAACCTCTATGTCTCCATCTTTCCTTTTGTACAACAGGAAAATAATTATTACCTAACTACATCTTCGGGGTTTTAGAATTAGTAAGATGTTATTTGTAAAGTGCTTTGAAGAGGAATAAAACTGTGCAAGTGCTAAAATATTATTATTATTATTACAAAAATGTGACACATTGTTTGAGGTTAAGAAAATAGTATCTCTTTATCTTAAAAAGCTTTGCAGTGGATAATGAACTGAAATTGTGATTGCTTAATACAAGTTGCCTGCAATTTCTTAGTCTGAGTGCTCTGTATTTATTGTTTGCATTGTACTGACGTATATTGGATTAATAAGATTATACTGTATGACTATTCTCCCCCTGGGATACTTATGAAATGAGGCAATCATAGTGAGCGCACTGTTTAAATAATTATTATTGTATATATTATAAGTGCAAAATGTAGTGTTTCCAGATCCTTGGAATATGTATTTTTAACTTTAACTAAACTCAGAGTGCATTTACAGGAAATCTTGTTATTTTGGACATTAAAAACAAGAGATATATGAAGTATTTAAAAACAGACTATAGGAAACAATTCTCAAGAGGAGCAGGATGGACTAAATTATCTTTCTGATCTTTTCTAACACCTATGCTTCTTAGCTATACCACTGCTGTTTTCCAAGTAAAGAATATACACCAGAAAAAATAGGTCTCCTCTCTTTTGTATGTTCATAAAAAGTATGTCTTGTTCATTTAGAGATTATAGAAAGAAACCTCTCTCTAAACAGGATCCTGCAAGTCTTCTGTGCACCCAGCTCCAATTAATGGGCCATATGGTACTATTGATCTAGGCATGGAAATTCCCACTGAAATCAATGGAGAGTTCCATGTAAATATGCTGGTGGCAGGTATGGACCACTGAACATGAGTTGTGCAATCTGGACACAGAAAGGGGTGAGCTGAGGACAGTTTCAGCTCAAATTTTGAATTTCCTAGCATTTGCTGCCACTCCTTTACCATATTCCTTTTTACACTGGCCCAGGGCCAGATTTTACAAGCTTTAAACTGAATAGTATTACACTGAGTTCAAAGGGAGCCAACACATAAGCACTACTTAAAAGTTAGAGTTACAGAATCTGGTTCTCAGGATATAAATAAAGAATTCTCGCGCATCCATTTCTCTGTGAACTTAGAACTATGTTTTGCTCTTGTTTTGGAAGCCTTAAAGGCTGCATATAAATCTAGACCACCCTGTACTGCTCCCACTGCACAAGCCATTCATCTAGAGTAAATTCAGCTGTCACTTGAAGTTGAAATGGCTGGAACAAAGAAACAGCAATCAAGCTATATCCGTGTGAGGCAGGTAATTACAGAATCTGTTAAATTATAGTGATTAGACACTGCTAAGGAGAAACCCAAAGAAATCTGAAGCAACTTTTGTGGGGGAAAAAGTTTAATTAAACAGCTGCATGCCTCTTGCAATTGATTTGATTTTTCCCCCCTTAAAAAAGCAAGCAGGTTAACCAGAGACAAAAGGCAGATAAGGGAGTGTAAGTGGATCAAGGGGAGCCTTGGGAAATCCTCAAACAATAGGTCTGAATGTGGCATTAAATGGTTCATTTGGTGGTAAGTGATTAAATGGGAGAGGATTTCCTTTATTATGGAAATTGGTCCTCTGTGCTGTTGGACCTATGCTAATGATCTGAATTGCACAGAAAAGGATGACTGTGTTATAATGGTTTATAATACACTACTTCATGTTGGACTATAAGGAACATTTGCATGAATACAGTCATGCAAAGAATTTGAACAGCAATAGATTTTTGTTTGGAAGGAATTATTCTCATCAGTGTCAAAAGTTCACAACCCAGAAAATGGTGTCTGGCTATACATCACTTTAAAGCAAAATGTGCCATTTTTAGTCACAACTGAGTGAAAACAAAAGCCCTCCACAGGACTCTATTTAACTGAGAAAGCTCCATTCTAAGTCTAATTAAAATTAGCTTCTTGGATGGGAAAGACTACACTGCACTCATTGGGGGGAACTGAAAACTTGTACTTAAACCGCTTAAATCCTTTAGAGTCCTAATTTATATTTTACAACATGAGCTATGTCAACAGTGATATTCCTTCAAAGTACAAAAGGAAGGAGCATTTGCTCAGCACATCAGCAAAAAGTATTTCAGCAAGATCCAACCAAGGTCCCGTTTGTTTTAAAATTTATTTACAAATTCTCTAGCTATTGTGGATTAATGTAAGCCCTCATCATATTAGCATGAAACTACTCAGTGATATTCTTGTAAAATCTCCGAGGAGGGAAAACAATACTTTTAAAATCTAATTTACACAAACATCAGAAATGCTTCAGACTTTTTAAGTGAAGAGAATGGTGTCGAAGGAAAGGAACTTCCACACGGTGGTATGGTTTAAAACATGCATTTTAAAAAGGCACACACACACTTAAGAACAAGGAAGGCATCATTAAAAGGTTCCCTCTTTCTGCCTCGGGTTCATACAAGCCAGTGGAAGGATAACAAATGGTCATGGTTTCATTTTACAGTGTTGCAATGAGGATTTAAGAATCCACAGGGCCTCCTCATCTGTTGTTCCTTAAGCAAACATCTAATGTAATTTTAAATTTCACTTCATCATTGTGATAGCTGTGGGCAATCCTCTCCTGTGTGCGAACCTAGTCTCTCAGTAGGGTCAGGTCAGTGTTTTGGAACTGCCTCAAACTGCTCACTCTACATTACACAACTCTTCTGTGGCCATAACACAGAACATGAGGTGCACTTTTAGGGAAGAATTTCATCACTCCTTTTAACTGCACTAAACTATAGCTGTTTTCAAGTAGCAGTTGAAGACCTGCATTTTGTGCATGAGAAAAGTCAATGTGTAACTACTGCCACAGTGGTAACATATTGGCCTCACAGGGGCCCGATCCTGCAAGAGGTTTAGGGCCAGACTGACAAAGGTATTTAGGTGCTTAAAGATGCAGATAGGTGCCTTAGTTGCTTTTGGAAAATTTTACCGAATGATTTGGGCTTCTAAGTCCCATTGTCTAAAGTGACTTGGCACTTGAGCCCTGATTTTTAAAAGTATGTCTGTGTGATTCTGCTCAGCGTTGCAATGCCTCACTAACTTAAGAGCCTAAAACCCATTTTCAAAAGCAACATAGGCACTTAAGAGCCTAAATCTTATTTCAGAGTAGCAGCCGTGTTAGTCTGTATCCGCAAAAAGAACAGGAGAACTTGTGGCACCTTAGAGACTAACAAATTTGTTAGTCTCTAAGGTGC
>NC_048298.1:329134390-329370911 GCF_013100865.1 Trachemys scripta elegans | reverse complement strand
GGGGTTGGGGCAGGGCTGGGGGGTGGGGAAATGGGCGGGGCCAGGGCCCGTGGAGGGTCCTCTTTTTTTATTTATTAGATATGGTAACTCTAATGGACAAACAACTTGAAATATACTGTACCCTGCACTGGCACTTTGGCACAGGCCATATGACCTACTGGAGGAGGTCTGGTGTGCTGTGACTAATGCTTATCATCAGTATTGTCTGTTTCCTTGTTTTCTCCATCAGTCACTCTATCCATCTGTTGTCTCCTGTTTTACACTTAAATTGTAAGCTCTTTGGAGGTAGGGACTGTCTTTTTGTTCTATGTTCGTACAGCTCTTAGCACAATGGGGTCCTTGTACCCATGATTAGGGTTCCTGGTTGAAGACAACCATAAGTTTTACCTTTGATGAAAAGCAGGATCAAACCCTGTGTGATTAAAAGCTTGATAACTAAATCTTGCCCTTGGATGTAGTCATGTGTCCTACTGACTGTAAAGGGAACTGTGCTACCTAGACCTTTCCATTTCCCTACAATAAATTCATACCAAGAGCTGCATGGCTAAAAATAAATCAAACATTTTCATATAATAAGGATTTAAATCTAAATCTCAGTGCTGTTTTCCACACAACATTGGTCTGTTTATAGTTCCCTCTTTAGCTGTAAGAGGAAATGTTTGGGGTGTTGCACATGGAAGCACAAATATTTCCTACACAGTCATCACAAACAGAAGTGGTTGCCTACTATGGAGAATATGAGAGTCACTAACTCATGCTCCATACGACCCACTGCAGGCTGAATTACTGATTTGATCTCAGTTTTTGTCACTTGTCAAAAAATTGAGAACAAAGAGTGAACTATACAGGGTTTGTTTTATTTTATTTTACGTTACTGGAAGTAAAAGCTCAACGGAATGATTCAAAAATAATTTCCAGTGTGTGAGGGTAGAAAAAAATACAAAAAATAAACATTTTAAAAAAATCAAATCAATGATCTTGCAAAACAGGGACAGCTGGGATGCATAATCATGAGCATGAGAAAGATTTTACTTTGTACGACTGAAACTTTTATATCATGGGATTTGCTCGCTCAGCAAAACGCCCAGCACTAACTTCCACTGAAAATTTGTAAGGTTAAAAGAGGTTAAAAGCAGCCCATGGGATAAGTGAGTAGGCTCATCGAGGCTGTCTAGAAAGGAGTAAGGGGAACCCAACAGTCAGATGCTTTTAGATTGTTAATAAAAATACTTTGCATTTTGGTGGCACTAAAATTGCTTTATTACATTAACTATCTGTGCCTCACAACACCACTATGAAGAAAGAGATACCCGGGGATCAGTTCACCCACCACTGACATGCAACCACCGCCGCAGTGAAACACAGCAGCTGTTTAAGACTGCACAGAATTACTGAAAAACAGTTGAGGACAGAAATTGAAAAATAATGCCACAACCAACTCCGGGAAAGATTTAGGGAGGTCGGATGGAATTACTCAAATTAGAATATAACCGGTACACCAGAGCCATTACCCCAGCTATTACAAAACGTGACATAAGATCTTTAAGGGTATGTCTACCCAGCAAACACCTAAGGCTGGCCCAGATCAGCTGACTCAGGCTCACAGGGCTTGGCGTGCATGGCTGTAAAACTGTGGTATAGATGTTCGGGCTTGGGCTCGAGCTCTGGGTCCCCACAAGAGGGCAGGGTCCCAGAGCATAGGCTCTAGTCTGAGCCCAAACGTCTTCACTGCTCTTTTACAGTCCCACAGTCCAAGCTCTACAAGCCCAAGTCGAGCTGACATGGGCCTGATGTGGGTGCTTAATTTCTGTGAAGACATAATGACCACAAGTGCTCCTGATTTCACTTTTATGTCTCACCCTTCCAAAGAGAATACCTGACACTGCTGGGGCACTGATTCAGTGCAGGCTCATAGCAAAGAGTGTCACCATCTAACCTAACTGCAGTAATTCAAGGTACAATATAAGTATTATCTGAAGGTTTCCCATCAAAATATTGGTCCAACCCAACATTACTTAGCTTAAGAGATCTGAGGGCATCCCAACAGAAGGTAGCATGGGGATTAGCTTGCTCAGACAATTGGGTGAAACTGTGAAATTACATAACCAGCACTTGCTTGGTATGTAGGAATATAGCATGCAACTTGCTGAACATACTACAGTTTAAAAAGCAGCTAGCAATTAATATGTTGATATTCATTAAGATCTAAATCCAGTAATGATATGAATTATACATTCCTATTCATGTCTTATGCTCTTGTGCTAAGGAAACTGCCAATAACAATGTTTATAACAATACGCTCACACAAAGTGTTGACTGGACCAGAAGTTTCAATAGCTAACACCATGTTAGAAGTTGTGCACAAGCTCTGTTCTCTAGGATCAACTGTATAGGATAACTTATCTCTAGATGACAACCTTAATTCTCAGATAGGAAAGGCAGCTATCACATTCAGCCAACTGACCAAGTACACGTGGGATAATAGGAAACTAACATTGAACACCAAGATACAGGTTTACCAGACATGAATTTTAAGCATTTTAAGAGTCCTAGATCACCTACAGCAGGCATGAGAGAAGGCTAGATACCTTCCACCTCTGCAGTCTTCGCCATATTCTCAATATCAAGCAAGAAACCAATGTTCCTGACACCCAAGTGCTTGAGGAAGCAAAATTGCCAAGTCTATTCACTACTCTCAAACACAGAAATCTTCGTTGGCTCGGTCATCTGCACTGGGTGGATGATGGACGCATTCCCGCATGGAGAACTTGCAGATGCTCCAAGGCCACTGGGCTGACCAAGGCTGAGGTTCAAGGATGTTTACAACAGGGACTTGAAAACTTTCAACATCAAGACCACTAGCTGGGAAGATACAGCTAGCAACAGGCGACCACACTGGAGGGCTGCGCTGCTCCGGGAAGTCAAAGACACTGAAGAGAGGTGGTTGAGAGAGAGGAAAGTGAAGAGAGGGAAGAGGAAAGCACCAGTAGTGCACCAGCTTCATCCTCTGGCTCTGTCACTCCAGAACTTGACTGTTTAACCATTCATGATGCTGCAGCATGACACACAGTAACTGTACTCCTTTGGTGGTTACATCATCATCTTGTGAGATGGACAGTTGCCACCAAAATTCCTTTTCTAATTCACTGTCAGTGATAGATCTATTTTATGGCTGGTAACTTGGTCGTGTCTTTTCATTATTTTTATGCGGGGGAATAGGGGGGTCTTCTGCTACCATCGCTGAGCATTTTTCACTGTGCTTGCCACGGAGCGAACCTCTAAAGTTGGCTACGTTTAAATAATAAAATAATGGAAACCGAGAAGTTGGCACTGTATACAAACATAGGTGTTCTTCCCTGGATGTTAACATGCCTATGGTCATTGAAAGGGGATACTGAGAGATGCAGTATGTGTGCATAGGAGGCAGCAGACTCCATAGTTAACAACAATTCCTCCTATGCGCTGCTGATTTTTAAGCAGCAATGGGAATTAGGCAACGCTGATTTCTATGAAAAAACAAATTTGCTTTAGAGCACAAACAGAGATAATTAAGGGACTTGCTCGAATGGGAAGCTGCATTAGAAAACAACTTTGCACTTTTAAGAACGCACACTGTGTTTCTTGTTATGCCAATTTATTTTAATTAATCAGAAAAAAACATTTGTTCAAGATATTAGCAATGCTAATGATAGCCTGTCATTCCATTTCCCCTCTAAATGCCCAACACAGCAACTCCAAAGCAGCACACATCTGGCTTGAGGTGAGATCTCTTTCTCTGACAGGTGGCTATGATCAAGCTGTACTTTGTGCAAATACAGAAGGTCAAATCCTGGTCCTGCCATTTATGTGGAGTGGAGCCCAGCTATACTCCATAACTGCAAAGCTCCCCCCATATTGGATGGAGGTCACTACAGTGCAGAGAAACTATACACCATTTAATCCCTAAAGGGGCACTATGTGGCCCAAGGGCCTTGCATGGGGTGAATTCACCACTCCCACGGGAAAGGGGAAGTATACTGTATGGCCATTAAACCACTCCACCTCTAAACCACTGGCTGGTTCACAGCTGGGGAGAGAATGAATGGCTCAAGCAGGTCCCAGACTGCATCTGGATGACAGCCCTGAAATGGAGTGGGCAACAGGAAGACCCTCCTGGACAATCAAGGGGCAGCGAAGAGGTCATGGGTCAGCCTCTTCCTGCTCCTTGCTCCCTAACTATCCCAATGCCTCCATGGGGGCAAATGCACTGTCTGGAAGCGCAGTATCCTCTGTGGCCTCATGCAAGTAATGGGAATAATAAACAATGCTTGCCATGCCCAAAGAGGTGTACAAATGTTAACAAGAATTAAAAGGCCCCTCACCCACAAAGAATTCAACGTTGCCCACCCCAAGGGTTCAGAAACAAGAGGCACCCCCAAAATCATGAGATTGACTTAAAAATCACAAGTTTTTTAAAAAGTAATATACTTGGGGTTCTGTTGATTTGCCCTCTGCGTTTTGAGTCTTTAGGGAACACCTGAGTTCTGTTTTCAAGCTCTTCTCCATAGTCATGAAGAGCAGAAATTTTCTTTCTTTTTTAAACGACAGTCAAAAATTCTCATATAATTACGACTCCAACAGATGGGCCTTTAAGAAAAATGCCAAATATCATGAGCTGGATGTATAGAGAAGAAATTGCTATTACTAAGTATCACTAGGTTTCAGAGTAACAGCCGTGTTAGTCTGTATCCGCAAAAAGAAGAACAGGAGTACTTGTGGCACCTTAGAGACTAACAAATTTATTATTTTCTATATGCATCCGAAGAAGTGGGCTGTAGTCCACGAAAGCTTATGCTCTAATAAATTTGTTAGTCTCTAAGGTGCCACAAGTACTCCTGTTCTTCTTTTTAAGTATCACTAGTAGCATCTTTCATCAGGGTTATTCAGTATAATTACGGCTGATCTGAAACAAATAACATGCTGAAAAAACCACCTAGTCAGCCACAGGGGTACTGCAACCAATAAGAGGACAAGGAGGCCATGCCATGAGGATGAATGCAGGATAAATGGATAGCTAGCTAGTAACTACAGCCAGATCTTTGGTCCAACTAAGATCCCTCTGTGCTATTAGTGCAACTCAAAGGCCTTAAACCTTTCATATATAGGCAGCCTCTGAAACGACATAGCTGGCTCTATGCTAGCCCCTCCTGCCTGCACACAGGCACCTATTTAGAATTCAAATGGTATTAAAGTTTTCAGAACAAATAACAAAACATAGCAAATCAAATGACACGTGTGAAAAGGTGACATCAGGATGAATTTACACCAGAGCCTAATCTAGACATAGGGCCACAATGGACACCTGCTATAACATATTAGGATGTTACACGCTACAGAACGAGAGAAAGAGAAAGAAGAGGTTAAGAGAAATCATTCTTCCCAAACTCACAATCTGACAGACCACAAAAGCATCAGAAGGAAAGCCAGCCCAGACATCAAACAGTCCAGCAACAGTTTCCAAATTGCCTGATCCTGCATTCCTTCTGCACCCAGAACTCCCACAGAATTCAATGGGATCAGGCCCTAAATCTTAGGTGTCCAATTGCTTTTGTACTCAAGAAAGGATTCCCTTATTATTATTTTTTCCATGAGACACTGGAGTTTGTAGATCTGCACAAAAAGAATAACGTTCCCTTGAATGCGATTGCCATGGTGACATCCTAGCACCCCCATCGAGCTTGGTCCTGTGCAGAAATCAGGATAATGGCAATTGCTCCTTTTCTAACCTGCTCGGGGGGACGGGAGGGACAGCATATTTTGCAGGAAAGGAAAGCATGCATTCAACTGTTAAGGACAAGGTTTCCTCTCACATACGATCCTATTGAAGACAAAGGGCATTGGAGAAGTGTAACGGAGGGGGGAAATTTACCTCTAACCTTTACTCTCCTCCCTGAACAATTTTATTTTCTTACCTTCAGTTCTTAACCTCTTCCATCATCACCAGTATTAACAGCCATCTTTTTTACCCTCTGGCGGGAAGAACAAACAAACAGTTGTCTTCTTAGTCAAAGCAATGTTATTCTTTGGCTGGCTGGCATGGGTTCCAGCACACAGGGCGGTCAACGCCTTTGGCTTCCATCCAGAAAGATGAATAAACCACTTTGGCAGTAACTGCAGCTTCGTCCAGGCTGTTTCCAACTTGCCTTTTCAATTTATGGCACTTTAATGCCACAGGAAGTGCACCAGGTCAATTTGAAACTCAAATGTATTTGAAACAAAACATGTTTCTATGTTCTTAGATCTCTCCTACTATTATAACCCTTCTTCCTTCCCTCCTTTTTTATTTTTGCGTAGAAAGAGGTTTATTGGACAGAAGCCTGGCTTCTGCAAAAAGCTGCATTCCACAATTGTGGGCTATTTTCTGCAAATGGACAATGGTGATAGCAGAAATCACAGATGCTCATCTTCCTCTTCTTTTCTCTTATTTCCTACCTTTTATTGGGAACATTTTCAATGGAGAGGCATTTTCCTGAAATTAAAAAACCCATAGCTCTGTAGATGTGCAGCTGGCCAGCATAAGGATTTAGACTTGAACAAGGTTCGGGCTGCAAAGCACAGGAAATCTCACAACATAAGACAAACTGTGGTTCAATAAGTGTGGCTGCTAGCTGGATATATTAAAACCCCAGGAATGAACAGTAAGACACCCTCTAGGCTCTACTCTCTGGCAGAATAATACCAGAGGTAAAATTCCACTTTATAAACGTGGGGGTTGAGTTTCTTCTGAAAAGAGTAGCAGATGTGAATGTAAAGCTTGGGAAATTGTATTAAGCATTGAGTTTCAGTGCTCAGGTTATTATTTTCTCTTTCCTTTCCTCCCCTCATTTTTCGCTCCATTAAAATTCCACCTTAGAAATCATAGTCAAAATGAATGAACAAACATGCATTGTTCAGTATCAAAATCCATTGGAACTCATGTGGACGCTGATAATGTGGAAGTGGAACTTGAGCTGGGATAGCAGAAACCACTTGGGCAGTTCAGTGAGGGAATGCCATAATGACAGATTAAGTACATCACTAATCCATGTGTTGTGTTTCTGCTGCACAGGTGGGTTCAGGGATTATCTTTCTGACATGCAAGTCACTTATGCCAATCTTTAAGGATCCTTTCTTTTTCTTTTGGTTCCCCGATCTATCAGAAATAAACTCCCTACAGCTATTGTACTGAAAAACTTCTGAGTAAATACTTACCATAATGCTCGGTACAGTACAATTGCCTCTGGAAGATGATAATTTACCAGTCAAACTAGCATACAAACATTCCTGACCCTTAGGACCATCTATAGCCTAGCTACTAATATTAAAACAAAGTAGAGGAAAAAATTCCACATGCTTGAAAGAGACTTCCATAGTTACCTACCTTCCAATAGCCTACAGAGAACAATTTAGAAGAATTTTAATGAGTGTCTTAAGGCCATCTCTGAAACCTGTAGATCAACACTATGCTAAACAAAGATGAAGACAGAAAGTAAAATAGCTAGAAGAGAACTCTGATCTATCTGAGGTTATTGGATACACGTGTTTGGGGACACAGGCTTAAGTTAAGAGATAAGAAAAAATTGAGGTGTTTCCATTGTATAGTGCAGTGTATTCTATTGTATAGTGTACATGTGTAGTGTAGTGAATGTGGGAATTGACTTCCAACAGAGGGGCAAAGTAGAAATGCATTGGGTTTGGGCAATGATTAAAGGACTATGTAGCATTTAATAACCTAAAGGGCTCTAGTCAGTTTTCTGTGTGACAGTAACCACTCCCCAATTTAGAATGTCATAGAAGAATTGTTTGTATGTACTGGGGGGGAAGTTTTGGCATGGACTCACACTGGCATACATACTTAAGAGTTTATTGGGAAGAAATGGAAAAACTGTTCCAGATATCGCTTATAGCCTTGGCACAATCCTAAATTCTTACTCAGTCCTTATTCCAATGAAAATCCCATTGAAGTCAGTGGGGTTATGGATGGTCCTAAGAGACTATGAAGTCAATGGGAATATTATCTGAGAAAGAACTGCAGGATTTGGACCTATATAGGTACTGGCTGATGTTATTTACTTCATGTAAAGACAAAAAGGACTAGATTTTCCTCTGCCATGTACATTGGCCAAACTGGACAGTCTCTACGGAAAAGAATAAATGGACACAAATCAAACATCAAGAATCGTAACATTCAAAAACCAATAGAACACTTCAATCTCCCTGGACACTCAATAACAGACTTAAAAGTGGCAATTCTTCAACAAAAAACTTCAAAAACAGACTCCAACAAGAAACTGCAGAACTGGAATTAATTTGCAAACTGGACACCATCAAATTAGGCCTAAATAAAGACTGGGAGTGGATGGATCATTACAAAAAGTAATTTTCCCTCTGCTGATACTCACACCTTCTTGTCAACTGTTGGAAATAGGCCACCTTGATTGCATTGGCCTTGTTAGCACTACAAAAGTAATTTCCCATCCCTTGTAATTCACTCCTTGTTGTCAACTGTTGAGAATAGGCCACTTCCATCTTAATTGAATTGGCTCATTAGCACTGACCCCATACTTGGTAAGGCAACTCCCATCTTTTATGTGCTATAATAAATATTCTGGTTACTGTTTTTTTTCACTTGATGCATCTGATGAAGTGGGTTTTAGCTCACGAAAGCTTATACCCAAATACATTTGTTAGTCCCTAAGGTGCCACAAGGATTCCTCATTGTTATTACAGAGATAATTCACGCAACTGAATTTAGCTCTGAAAGAAACCCCTGTTCCCGTTGAGCCATTTTCAACTGGTGGAATCAGGCTGGGGAAATGGTCAGTTAAAAGCACGATCTGGGCTGATTCCATCAAATGTACTGTGACCCTTCTTTGTTTATACTTAAATCAGTTTGATTGAAGCAACTTCTATCTGTCTCTGACTGTTCTGGGAGAGGGAATGGTCTAGTGGTTGGAAACAGGAGGAATGGAATTATGGGCAGATAAATTTTATTCTTGATTCTGTCAAAGAATGCCTGTGTGACCTAAGGCCTAGTCACTGAGATGCTCTGTGCCTCAGTTTCCCCCTTTGTAAAATGGGGATAATACTGATCTGATTCACAGAGGTGTCAAGAGGTTTAATCAATGTTTGCTAATTATGTTGAGATCCTAGAAGGAAAGGAGCAATAGAAATATTACTATTATTAAAAAGCAGCTACATGGAACAAGTTTCTGGAGAGATCTGTTGGTGATATAACAGATCTTACCCAACTTTGTAAAGAACTACGTAAGTGCCAAGAATTGCTGATATTTTGACCTCACTAATGTGACAGAAGGATGGGTGGTCTGGTACCTTGAGCAAATTTTGGCTGGAAGTGATTACTCTTTGAGCCCACCACTTGTTTCAAGTTTCATTTGTGCATTGGAAGCATGACAAGGCAATACTGCAAGGATACCTCTAATTTAGTATACAGTATGATGACCCTAATGTCAGCTAAGAGTTCTCTTACTTGCTACTTCTTTATATTGATCCTAATAATTTTTTCTTTAAAAAAATAGTATCAAATGAACAAAATTCCAAAAATGGAATTCCATGCTGACCCTGACTCTTCATCCTTTTTGATCCTTCTTTCTCTAAGTATTAACACCACATATGGAATAGTATCATCCTGCACTGATCTGCAATAGTAGAAATGCGTAGAAAAACAATGTAATTCAAAGAGCAATAAAAATGATCAGGCAGTACCATTATGAGGAAAGAACAAATGAAGCAAATATGTATAATTTGGATAAGCAACTACCCCGTGGAGTGGGGGCTTGGTAATTTCATACAAGAATTTGCATCTTTCAAACTTGAGGGTGGGAAATAGCTTGGGTGGTACAAGTAGGAATAAACAGATAAGTCTAAAAATCAGATCAACTATCATGGAAAACATCTGAGCTATCTTAGGTTGTGGCACAGGCCTTCAAGGGAAGCGGTAGACGTCCTATTGTTTAAAACTAGACTTCACAAAACTCTTGCAAAATCTACTATGTGAGAAGCAATCTTGCATTGGTAGGGTGATAAGAGACTCCCTGGTAATGCTTTGGTGCTAAGGGAAGAATCAAGGTCCAAGAGTCAGCTTTAACGCTGAACTTGAAAATAAGAAGATCTAGATTTGCCAAGATAAGCAACTCCGTAGCCCACATCAATGCCACAACCCTCACATGGGCATGAATCACCATGCATCGATTAATGCAAGAGGCTTAATGCTGAATTTCTTATACAATGCTCTGTGTTCCCTCATGCTGCCACAACACCTCAACCAGATTTGCAGCTATAACTAAATCATCTGATCACACCACTTCTGTGCTGTGCTTCTTTCATTACCACCTAATGTATCAAAATCACTGATTTTGCAGTTGTTAGCTTTACCTATGAAGCACTCCAAGGTCTTGGGGTACTTTATTTATTAGATCTCCTATCCACCATCATAGCTGTCATGCTAATGAGGCATGTGTTGCCACCTTATCTTTTTGAACCGTGTCACAAAACTCAATTCTCCACTTGTGTGGGAGGAGCTAAAGTCCAAGTCCTGTGCTGCCATGGCTGAATGATTTGTAATAATACATATAATGATACAGAGCCTAATACCACAGCAAAACACGCACTGACAATAATAAGTAACATGCGTATAAGGGACACAGGATTATATATAGCACCTATCATCTGATAATTCCACAATGCTTTACAACACTAATGTAATAAATCTCACATTTCCTGTGAGGTAAGTTGTTATTACAATACATCCATTTTAAAGATGGGGAAACTGAAGCAATGAGAAGTTAAGTGATTTGCTCACAGCTGAATGAGGAATAGTGGCTGAGACAGGAATAGATCCCAGGTCTATGGGATGCAGGGATGACAAAACAAAGCTCAGAACAAGCCCAGAATGAACAGGAGATTCTGAGTAAATAGCTGCTAGCTCTCTGCAGTCAACAACCCTGCTAGATAGCATAAGGGCCATAAGGGTGGATAAGCGTACAGGGTAAAACAAGTACCACAGGGGTTCCTCTGCTTAATGAGCCTATCCCCTATACCCTTGCCACATCTCATAGGGCCTCCAGTTTAATTTCCAGGTACTGCCACTCTCCTGAGGGGCTATAGACTAGGAACTATATGAAGTAGTGACCAAGTCCCAGCTCCACTTTCTTACACTGAGTAGTACCTTATCAGTAGAAATACTACTGACTGAGTGATACTCAATGTGAATCGTTCTCAACCTTTCCAGACTACTGTACTCCTCTCAGGAATCTGATTTGTCTTGTGTACACTAAGTTTCACCTCACTTAAAATCTCAGGCTTTGGCTTCAGCCCCATGCAACGGGGCTCAGGCTTTGACTTTCTGCCCTGGGCCCCAGCGAGTCTAACACTGGACCCGGCGACCCCATTAAAATAAACTCACCCACAGTTTGAGAACCACTGATAAAGTATATAGAGCAGTATAAACAAATCTGTATGAAATGTTAGTTTGTACTGACTTCGCTAGTGCTTTTTATGTTATCTGTTGTATAACTAGACAAATATCTAAATGAGTTGATGTACCCCCTGGAAGACCTCTGTGTATCCCCAGGGGTACACATACCCCTGGTTGAGAACCACTGCTCAGCGTGAGGAAAGGCAGCAGAATCAGGATTAAATGCTTAAAGTAAGATGGATTCTCTTGGTTTCAATGTTGCTTATCAGTTAATTGTTATATAACCCCATCAGAGCTTGCAGTACTTTGGTATATTTTGTAAACAAGAATGCAATGTATTATATGCCTGGCTTACATCAGTTTCCACTTTATGATGTAGATTGGTTCTTTTGTGTTACATTTCTCTGCTCTTTAGTAAGTTTAATTATAAAAGAGGCAG
This sequence comes from Trachemys scripta elegans, assembly GCF_013100865.1. Taxonomy (NCBI): domain Eukaryota; kingdom Metazoa; phylum Chordata; order Testudines; family Emydidae; genus Trachemys; species Trachemys scripta. The sequence continues at coordinate 329,359,017 of NC_048298.1, read as the reverse complement.
AAGGGAAAATATCCCCCATGAATTGCCACAAAGGACCTAATGGTGATACTAGAGCAGGGATGCCCAAACTTTGTGACACTGAGGGCTACCTCAACAATGCCAGGAACTGAGGGCCACCCCTATTTTAAACATGAATGCACTTTTTAAATCGTTAGTAAGAATCCATGAGCTACAGCTTGGACACGCCTCCATCAGAGTACAGTGCATGCATAATAACAATGTGTTTTCATCCAAAGATAGCAAAGATGGCTAACTTTGCAACAATGGTTAACTGTTATTCTCATTTTACAGATGGGCAACCCAGTCACAGAGCAGTTAGGTGACTTGCCCCAGGTCACAAAGGAAACTGGGAATAGCACCTGTGTCTCCTGATTCATATTCCCACGCTTTAACCATTACAAGATTTTGTGGATTTTAAATCAATGCCAATCAGAAGAACATAAAAACATAAGAACGGCCGTACTGGGTCAGACCAAAGGTCCATCCAGCCCAGTATCCTGCCTACCAACAGTGGCCAATGCCAGGTGCCCCAGACTGTGCGCTGTATGAAGAACTTCCTTTTATTTGTTTTAAACCTGCGTAGACTTCATCAGTTAAGACTGAGCCGGTCACAACACGTCTTCCAATCTTCTCTCGCTCTGGCCATCCTTCGCCATGCTTGTCCATATCTCCTTGTTAGGAAATCATCCCACCTCTTTGGAGGCCGACCGTGTGGCCGTTTCAGTTCTCGCCGATACCACTCAGATATAGCTGCAGTCCATCTGTTGTCACTGAGTTGGGCCACATGTGCCGCCCACCACATTTTGCTGAGCCTGCTTTCGACAACAACGTCTCGCACTCCAGACTGCTGCCTAATTATTTCATTGAGGATGCGATCGCGGAGCGAAATGCCCAAAAATGTTCGTTCCATTGCCCTCTGTGTGACAGACAGTTGATGTTCTTCAGTCTTCATCAGTAACCATGTTTCGCTGCCATATAGCATCGCTGGAATCACGATCGAGTTAAAAAGATTCGCACGAGTTGTTTTGCCGATCTTTCCTTGGAGGATGTCCCTGATGTCGTTGAATGCGCACCATCCAGCTTTTTTTCTGCGCAACAATTCGCCTTTCTGATCGTGGCACATGTTGACTTCCTGGCCCAAATAAACGTATTTGTCAACCTCCTGGATCTGCTCTCCTCCAAGAGTTATTTGGGTTCTTGGCAGAACATCCAATCTCATATATTTAGTTTTCGACTGGTTCATTTTTAATCCGACTTGACTACTTTTCGCGTTCAGTTAAACTTTAAGCATTCTCTCAAGCTGGACTGTATTTTCGGCTATCAGCACTATATCATCTGTGAACCTGAGATGGTTTAGCCGCTCGCTGTTGATATTAATCCCGCCTTTCAGGTCTGCTCGTCGAAAGACCAATTCAAGACAGGCTGTGAATAATTTTGGTGAAACTGTATCTCCTTTTTTCATACCTTTCTCAATGGGGATTCGGAGGGGAGTATCGAAGAGCGATATATCTGTGCTGCAGCCAGAATTCGCTTCCTTTCATAATGTGATATATTTTGCGCTGATGCCCTGTTCTGAAAGAGCTTCAAGAAAGGTGTTAGTCTCCACGCTATCAAACGCCTTCTCGTAGTCCACAAAGGCAATGCACAAAGGGAACTTGTATTCCCTTGAACGCTCTAGTAGTTGGTTTAGAGTGAAGATGAGGTCTATCATGCTGTAATTTCTTCGAAAACCCGCCTGCTCTCTAGGTTGTTGTTCATTGTTTTAAACCTGCTGCCCATTCATTTCATTTGGTGGCACCTAGTTCTTATATTATGGGAACAAGTAAATGACTTTTCCTTATTCACTGTCTCCACACTCATGATTTTATATACCTCTATCATATCCCCCCTTAGTCTCCTCTTTTCCAAGCTGAAAAGTCCTAGCCTCTTTAATATCTCCTAATATAAGACCCATTCCAAACCCCCTAATCATTTTAGTTGCCCTTTTCTGAACTTTTTCTAATGCCAGTGTATCTTTTTTGAGATGAGGAGACCACATCTGTACGCAGTATTCAAGATGTGGGCGTACCATGGATCATTAGTCACAGAGACAATAACAACTTATTCAGAGGCATTTAGGGTCTTCAGTGTAATTACAGATGATGGGAATTAAAATCAAACGAACACAAACCCTGCTAACCCTTCAAACATTTTACACACTGCAAGACAAATGGTTGCTTACATGAGGCATGTATACTTATGCTTGCAGTCCTCAAAGGCTTAACCCAACTGACTCTTAAGGAACTGTGACAATCTATCGTATAACTCCTTCCTGGATTAAAGGTATCTTCTGTGCCATGCATGGGGACTATGAACGTGGTCCTGCTGTTATATACATGGGTGACTATTGCCCTGTCTCTTGACAAAAACTACCACAGTGCTTGCACCCAGGCACACATAGTAAGTAACTTTAAGAGATACAGTGTGGTTCCCATGGGTATACCTAGGAGAATCACTGTGCTCACGTCAGTGTTCCAGAAATGATCCTCCAAACACTCCGCAGCCGTAGGAGCCATTTTTCCAATGAACTGTTTCAAATGGGTTAACTTTCCGCCTTCCCCTCCTCTTCTCCACAAACACCCCTGTGAAGTTTCATCCTTGATATGTAAAGATATCCCTGTTTTACTTGGGGATTTCTTAACTGGAGAGAGCCACATGAAGGTTTTCAAGCTGCGGGTTGAGATTAGTAGTGTGTCATAATACATATGGCAAATGACAGTGCAAACCACAGAAAATAATAGAAAGGAGGGGACGATACATCCCCTGAGGCTGGGAAGTTATTGGATGTTTAGTTCTACGGAACAGATAGTTTGCAGGGAAAGCTATTCCTGGCTTCCTCTCTCTTACAAATCAATCAGTGGCCTATAATAGCTAGCAAATTTCAGTTTATAAATAAAGTTCAAAGGCCTCAGAGTCATTTTAAAATGGAGGCTTATGCCTTGAAAACAACTAATGGAGGAAGGTATCAAAAACTTTGAATTCCTTCCCAACCGGAGATCAATTTCACTATAAAAACATGATGCAACTGTGAGTGTATAGTCACCAAACTCCTCACCGTATTTTATAATACTTTGCCGTTCTATAGTGGCTTTTATTTTAAGGTCTCAAAGAGCTTTATGATGACTCTGCCAGGTGCAGAGAACACACAACCCAATGGGAGTTGAGAACACACAACACCTCCTAGGAGGCCCTTAACCCATTCAGGTTTAGGCTTAGACATGTTAAATAACACAGTAATATTTGTAGGGTTACCATACGTCCAGATTTTCCCAGACATGTCCGGCTTTTTGGTTCTCAAATCTCTGTCCGGGGGGAATTGCCAAAAAGCCGACCATGTCTGGGAAAATGCTGGCATCCCTGCCCCAGTCCCCTGCTTACCTGAGCGGCTCCGGCAGGCTGCGAGCTGCAGGTGGATTCCCCACTGCGGCTGCTGCTGCTCCCCCCAGACACCTCAGCTCTGTGTAGCTGAAGAGCCGAGCTGCCCGAGTGCTACCAGCTTCACGGTTTGCCGGGCAGCCCCCAGACCTCCAGACCCACTGCGCCCCTGGCCGGACGCTTCCCCAGCGCAGCCAGAGCCCGGGAGGGGAAGCGCCCGGCTGGGGGCGCAGGGTCTGGAGATCTGGGGGCTGCCCGGAAAACCGTGAAGCCGGTAGCGCTCGGGCAACTGTTTCGCGTGTCTGGGAGGGAGGAGGGGGAATGAGGGGCGCTCAGGGGAGGGGGCGGAGTTGGGGTGGGGACTTTGGGGAAGGGGCAGAGTTGGGGCGGGGACTTTGGGGAAGGGGCGGAGTTGGGGCAGGGCCAGGCGCGGCGAAGGGGCGGGGCCAGGGCCCCGTGGAGTGTCCTCTTCTTTAAAACCTTAAATATGGTAACCCTAATATTTGGTACTTGTATAGGTGCCTTCCATCCAAGAATTTGGAAACATTTACAAAAACGATAATCTAGCCTCTTAAGGGCCCTGTGATTGGGAGTAAAGAGACATGGAGTCTGATTCACCTCTCATTCTGACCAGTGTAAACCAGAGGGAGCTTCAATGATGTTAACTGAGTTATACTGCTGTAAAAGGAGTGTGAGAAGAGAATCAAGCCCATGGATTATGTTCCCAGTCCTGCAACTGACTTGCCATGTTCTCATTGTACAGATGAAGAAACTGAGGTACAGATTGTTTAAGGGAAGTGACTTGCCCAAGGTCACACAGGAAGTCTTGTGGCACAGCCAGATATGGATCTCAGATGACTTGTGACTCCCAGTGCTCTGCTCCAACCACTAGAAAACACTGCCTTCTCTTTATTGCCCTTCTGCAGCTGTTCAAAGAAGGACCTTCCAATGAGATCTATTCTACTTTGAGCCGTGTTTTGTGTTAGTCAGGCATCTCCCAGCAATCTCTTTCTACGAGCATGACCTGATGTAGGTCAAAACACTGATGATCTTGTGGTGACTAAGTAACAAATGGGCAATTCATTAATATTTCATTTTCTTTAATACCGTAGCGATTAATTCCGTCTTTGGAGTGAGATGTTATTGAGCATTTAATTGTTAAACGTTCAAAGAAATGAAGCAGTTTTTGAATATAGACAAACATCAAAGCCAAAACACTGCTATTTTTGTTTGTGCTCTGATATTTTAAGCCATCAAATAGGGGTTGGTTTATTTTTAATTTTGTAAACAAAATTTTTTCTTCTGAGATGAGACCCTACACAGCTTGTCAAGTTTCAGCCCACAATTAATTTTTACTGCAGATATAAACCTGTGAAAGCAGAGATTTTTAATGAAAATGCTGACATAACTTTAACTATACCAATGCTGCTGTAATGCTCAGGTTACTAGGAATATTTCTGCTGCCAATTCAGTTTAACAAATCTGAATGCATATAATTTGTTCCAGTTGTGTTTCCTCTGAGTGGGACTCCGTGGTGTACACATTTCAATCTGGCTTGTGTTAAAACAAGAAAAACAACCCCACTCCTCTGTAAATTTACTTACACAGAGATATGGTTTTATCACAGCTACAGTGCTACAAATCTGCTTTAACTGTTTCAGTGTGTTTCTTTACTAGTCTGGATAGATCTCATTTTACTGCTCCCCTACATTGAATGTGACAGTCATAACTTTGTTCTTATTCTATTAGTGATGTTTAGTATCAGCAGGAAAACAACCTTCCGTTCATTCAGCATTCCAGGTTGTTCACTTTGGACCAAACCCTCTTTTTGTTGATGACACATTGACTTCAGTGGGGTCAGGATTTGACCCTCGCTACAATAGGGGCCTGATCCAAAACCTCATGAAGTCAACCAAAAGCCTTCCACTGACTTCAGTGAGATTTGGATCAGGCCCTAGAGCATATGAGTTGAGTGTGTTGCCTCTTATTTTTGGCTCATACTTAAGCCAAACAACTGCCAGTTTTAAACAAGTCATCTCATTATACAAACCTAACACACAGGACAACCTTAAGCAAAAGCAAGGCAAGCGGCCACTTAGGGCTTCATGTCCTATAAAAGCTCTGCAGCTCACAAGCTAGCCTTGTCCTAATCATTCTCCATTGGTAGCAGGCGTGGAATGGGAGGAAAAACTCAACAGGAAAGGCTCTATCCTCTTCTCCCCCTTTGATAGGGGGACTGGAGAAGGACAGAACTCATGATCTGATCCTCCCCATTCCTGGCAGTTTACGGCCCTTCTCTTGATTGAAGGAAGAATGGTCTTATGATAAAGACAAATGGTGGGAATCAAGAGGCTTTGCTTCTCTGCAACTCGTTTACTGTGCATTTTTTAGCAGATCACTTAGGCCCAACATTTTCAGATGTGTCTACCAATCTGGGGTGCCTTCAGTGAAGTAACTGAGCAATGGAGATGTTCAGTAACACTAGTAATCGAGCCCAAAGTGCCTCAGGTTAGATATCCAACAGCAGAAGTGCTCAAAATTAGTGTCTATAGTTAGTCAAAATATTTTGAATGGGATGGGGCAAACACCCTCTTTTTTTCTACATCAACTTTTTGTGGCAAAAATAATTTTTTGAAAATGTTCACTATTTTTTTTAATCTATCTTATTTAAAATGTTTATTGAAATTTTCAAAAAAGTTGCATTTAAATTTTGAAATAAAATGTTTGGGGGGAGATTTGAGAACCAAAACCTATCATGTGACTAAGCTGACCAAAAATAATTATTAAAATATATTTCTTATTTCAAAAATGGAAAATGATAAATTAAACAATGAGATAAAACATATTTTTCACAATAAATAAAAATTAAAACAGTAAAGAAAATTATTCAAACATTTTTGTAGGGTTGTTGTTTTTTTTTACCAGCTCTCTTCATGATGCTTTAAAAAGTGCTGGTTTCCTGTTCCTCACTTTCCCATCTTATAAGATCATGAATCAAGTCTACTTCACAGAGATGCTGGGAGATTAATTTAAATATATATTTCTAAAGGGCACTGAGATGCTTTGATGTTAGCTGCTATATAGTATTCATTTTATTCTGAATACATGTAATGCAGTGGGAAACACTGGAATACCAGGACATACTGGAGACTACATACTCTCACTATGAGGACAGAGAATGGACTCTACCAAATAAATCTGTTAGTCTTTAAGGTGCCACCAGACTCCTTGTTGTTTTTCTACATTAGTAGGTCTTTTTTGGGAGGGGAAATATAGTTTTTACATGAAAGAAGATTTAATATAATATGGATGTATTATTAATAATTAGATTGCAAAATATAAATTACTATTTACATTATCAAAGTCCTCAAAAGTTCTCTCATTCTCATTCAAATCCCTCAACATTCACTACTTCTGAGAGTCTCGCAAAGTACAATTATTTTTTAAATCCTTTCATTATTCCTTTATTTTGAGTTCCCCACTGAATGTTGTTTTCTTTGCGACTATCTTTTAAACCAGGATTCTGTGAACACTTAAGCACATGGTTAAAAAGATGGGTGTTTGACTTCAATGGAACATGCTTAAATTTAAGCACACGTCTCTATCTGCAAATTCAGAGACACAAGACCTGATTCAAAACAGACTGAAGTCAATAGGAGTCTTTCAGTTGTCTTCAGTAGGCTTTGGAGCAGGTGCCGTGGGGCAGGGACTGTCTGTATATTTGTCATTAGCACAGCACCAAACACGTTGATGAATCTAAACATATAATGAAAAATAATGATCATAATCACAGATGCATCTGAAGCTGTGATCTCCTTGGAGCAGAGAATCTGTTGTATCTCTGTTTGGAAAGTGCCTTACACATCTTGGGTGCTAAAAGAAACAAATAATAAATAAATAATATAATAATGATAATAAAAGATTTTTCTGTCTTTAACTAATATGATCCTCAGGAAGAGTTTCTCAGCTGGCATAAATTGGCTTCACTGACTTCAATAAAGCTACACCACTTTGCGCCAGTGGAAGATCTGAGAAGCCATGAGTGAGGTTGAAATGAATTACCCCTTTAGCTTGCATGTGTGAGGGACTTGGCTGGCTGGCTGTAGCAGGGGCTAAGGAAATATGTTTGAGGGAGCAGGGGAGAGGGACTGGGGAGGTAAATTAGAGATGGAAACAAGTTTTCTGATCTTTAGCACCTCAGTGATAAACACGGCAGATAAATACACTCTATGGCCTTGTCTACACTGGCAAGTTTCTGTGCAGTAAAGCAGCTTTGAGCAGTGTGCCTCCCGAGGTGTACACACTGCCAAGCCACTTAGTGCGCAGAAACTGTGCAGTTGCAGCGCTGTAAAAAAACCACCCTGATGAGAGGTGTACAGCTTTCTGCGCCGAGCTATAGCGCTGCAGTGCCCGTGTAGACAGCCTGGTCGATTACAGTGCTGTAATTGGCCTCCAGGAGGTGTCCCACAATGCCTGTTCTAGCCTCTCTGGTTATCGGTTTGAACTCTACTGCCCTGCCCTCAGGTGACCAACCGTGAGCCCCACCCCTCAAATTCCTTTGGAATTTTCAAAGTCCCCTTCCTGTTTGCTCAGTGATGCGGGTAGCGGTCTCAGCGCATCTTTCCAGGTGGCCCTGCCTGCTCCACGCAACAGGCAATCCCCAGCTGCTGGACCTCATCAGCATTTGGGGTGAGGAGGCTGTCCAGTCCCAGCTGCGTTTCAGCCGTAGAAATTATGACACCTACAGACAGATTTAACGATGCATGACAGAAAGGGGCCATGACCAGGACACACTGCAATGCAGGGTCAAAGTGAAGGAGCTCCGGAATGCCTACCACAAGGCGCAGGAGACAAACCGCCGCTCCGGTGTTGCACCCACAAGCTGCCAGTTCTACAAAGAGCTGGACATGATACTCGTTGGCAACCCCATGTCCATTGCGAAGGCCACTGTGGATACTTCGGTGGCTCACGTGCCAGTCGAGAGTGGATCAAGCCAGAAGAAGGGGACCCACAGGCAGAGGATGACTCAGAGGCCAGAGATGCATGCAGCCAGGAGCTCTTCTCTGGCCCTGAGGACGCTACCCAGTCACAGCTGTCAGACCTTGGCGAAGCGCGAACAGGAGAGGAGGTCCCTGGTAAGTGGCTTTGATTTTGGGAATCGCTGAAGCGAGTTGTTGGAGGCAGGAGGGTTACAGAAAGCAGCCTTGTGTCTATATGATGCGCGTACCACCACATGACTAGTCTGAATGGCGGAACAGGGTGACTTTCTGCGTGATGTCATGATGCATTGTGCGTCCGAAAACCAAGAATTGAAGGAGTGGCAGGACAGCGAGAAGGGGGACCGAAAGGAGAATGCTGCACACCAGAATGAAGCCACAGAGCAACTCTTAAACATTATGGAGTGCCAAGTGGACACGCTCCAGGCGATACTAGCACTGCAAACTGAGCAGCTCCGTGCCCCCCATCCCCTGCAGCCGCTGTCGCAAAACTCTTTCCCATGTGCCCCCCAGACACCGCCAACATACTCTTATTAAACTCCTGGCTCCAGTCTGTACCCGCTGCATTCCACTCCTACCCCGTCACAGTCCAGCACTGCGGACTCTCAGTACCCACTGCACTCAACGCCCGTCCCTCTGCAACTTAGCCCTGCTGAACTACAGTACCTGCTCCATTGTACTCTAGAGGACAAGGTTGTATATGATACCTGGACATAGACAAATCTTTAACCGTCCTGGGACCCCACCTCCTACTGGGACCCTCCCTTCCCTCATCCTCCACAGTGCTGATGTGTTTTTTTGTTTGCCTCTCTCCTCCAGTTGTTGTTTTTTAATAAAAGGATTGTTTTGGTTTGAAAGCAATCTTCATTCCATTAACTGAAAGCAAACTGAGCCCTGTGAAGCAACAGGCAATTTTCTTAAACCTTCACAGTGCATCATCTGCACCAATCACAGTCATCTCCTAGCATTACAAGCACTGCACTCCCGAGCATAGCAACAAATATTAGTGGATTTCAGCTTCAAATTTCTGCCTCAAGGCCTCACGCTGTGCCCCTCTAATAGCCCTGGTCTCTGGCTGTTCAAATTCAGCCTCCAGACGCTGAGCCTCAGCGATTCAGCTCTGAGTGAAGCTTTCACCCTTCCCTTCACAAATATTATGGAGCGTACAGCACGCAGCTATAAGCATAGGAATATTGTCATTGGCCAGGTCAAGCCTCCCATATAGGCAGCACCAACGGGCCTTTAAACGGCCAAAAGCACACTCAACAGTCATTCTGCACTTGCTCAACCTGTTGTTGAACCATTCCTTGCTGCTGTCAACTTGCCCCGTGTATAGCTTCATAAGCCACGGCATTAAGGGATAGGCGGGATCTCACAGGATCACAATGGGCATTTTGACTTCCCCTACGGTGATCTTCTGGTCCAGGAAGAAAGTCTCTGCCTGCAGCTTCTTGAACAGGCCAGTGTTCCAAAAGATGCGTGCGTCATGCAACTTTCAAGACCAGCCTTTGTTAATGTCCGTGAAATGCCCATGGTGATCCACAAGCATCTGGAGAACCATAGAGAAATACCCCTTCCGATTAATGTACTCGGTAGCTAGGTGGTCTGGTGCCAGAATTGGAATATGCGTGCCATCTATCGCCCCTCCGCAGTTAGGGAAGCCCATTTGTTCAAAGCCATCCACAATGTCACTCACATTGCCCAGAGTCAAGGTCTTTCAGAGCAGGATACGATTAATGGCCCAGCACACTTCCATCAACACGCGTCCAACAGTCAACTTTCCAACTCCGAACTGGTCAGCAACCGATCGGTAGCAGTCTGGAGTAGCCAGCTGTCACAGTGCAATCGCCACACGCTTCTCCAGCGACAGGGCAGCTCTCATTCTTGTGTCTTTGCGCCGCAGGGCTGGGGCGAGCTCATCACACAGTCCCATGAATGTGGCTTTCCTCATCCGAAAGTTCTGGAGCCACTGCTCATCATCCCAAATGTGCATGACGATATGACTCCACCACTCAATCCTTGTTTCCCAAGCCCAGAAGCAGCGTTCCACTATGGTCAGCACTTCCGTTAATGCCACAAGCAATCTTGTGTTGTAGCTACGGAGAGTGGCGAGATCAATGTTGAACTCCTCTTGCCTTTGTAGTTTAAGGAATAACTCCACTGCCACTTGTGACATGTTAGTGAGAGCAAGCAGCATATTGGTCAACAGTGCGGGATCCATTCCTGCAGACCGAAGAGGCAGGGCGCGCAGTACACAAACCTTTGAAAGATGGCGCCAAATGCAGACGGAAGCACAGGGATTGCTGGGATGCGAAGCAATCCATCACGGGGCATTGGAACAGGAACCAGGATGCGCCGCGCCCCCTCCGCCTTCCCACAACTCTTAGCGGCAGAAGAGGAAGAGCTGGTCTGTGGGATAGCTGCTCAGAGTGCACCGCTCCGAATACCGCTGCAACTGCGGCAAGTGTGAACACACTATTGCGCAGGCAGCTGACAGTGTGAACACACAACAGCTGTGTCCCTTCAGCGCTCTCTGAGCGGTGCTGTAACTCTGCCAGTGTAGACATACCCGAAGGGTTACACTGAGTGAACTCTTCACACTGCACTTCGGCCCAGAAAAGGCAAGCGGCTCGGAGGGATGGGAAAACAAAGCTTTGTGGCAGCATGTGAAGCCACTCCGGTCTCTATTCCCGCAGTTCAAAGTGACCAAAGGGTAGGCTTTAGGAAAGTGTTATCGCTGTAAAGTGACCCAGCACCTAGCTTAGACAGAAGAATCGGAAAGGGGGGAGCAAATTAATCTTAAGTAAAACTGGGGGACCTACAGGAACTGAGACAGCTGGTGAGGGGGAAGAGCATCAGTTTTCTTGTAACTGTCTAAAGAGAAAAAAACATTTTTGCCATTGATTTGAAGGAGAGGAGGCTTGTAGGGCCTGATCCAAATCCCACTGAAGTCAATGGAAAGAGTCCCATTGATTTCAATTGGAGCTGCCCCAGTCCCTCAGTCTCTGACCCTAAAAGACTAACACATGTACTTAATGTTATGTTGTGAACAGTCTCGTTGACTTCAATGATTGCAAAATCTTGCTGAGGCAGGGACTGTGTTGTCTATGCCTTGCACAGCACTGAATGCAGTGTTGGCATTAAAGGTATAATAACATTGTGCCTACCCTTAGCTTTTCTAGGACTTTTCTATGACTCTTCTACATTTATCTTGGGTGACATAGGCAGATGGTTTGATGTCGCTTTTTGTGAAGTAACGTCCTCACTGACAGCAAATGAAACAAGACTGGTGCAAAGGAGTGGGCAGTAAGGACAAGCAGCATTGCAAACAGTGATGTACTAATAGTCAGGAAGCATTCAAAAAGTCATTTGGGTCTAAATTTTCAATAGTGGCCTGTAAGGCCCTGATCCTGTAAATTATTCCAACAGATGGACTTCTGAGCCCGCACAGCGCCCCAATGACTTCATGGGGGGCGCTCTACAGGCACACAGACCCACTATGTATCTCATAATGTTCCTCTTTGCTTGTTAAGCAGCATGTCGGTGTAGTTGATTTTTCTTAGATTGTCATAAAGGTATTTGAGATACCTTAAAGGGGCCTGATTTTCAGGAAGTGCTGACCACTCAACACTATCCAAAAATCAGGACCTTTTATGGTCTCTCAAGTTGGGCACCCAAAAATTGAGGCACCCAAAATCACCAGTCACTTTCGAAAATATGGCTCAAAAGATTATAGGAATCTGGGAGTTCACATGAATAAGAAGCAAAGTGAAAAGTGATTTTGATTTTGAAAATTCCTTCTGTTATTAGATTTTTATTAATAACAGAGATATGGGGTTACACTTTGATTTTAATTAGAAAAGATGGGTTTGCAATATATGGAGCACAAAAATAAAATGTTGAAGAAAGAAAATCTGTGGGTCTTTACCTACTACTTTAGTTCTTCAATATTAATTTGAAATTTTAGTTGAACATTTTCCCCCAAAATACTACTACATTAGTACCTTTTTCGATGGAGTGAAACTCAGATAAAGAATAGTCTAATGTATCTTCAAAAATATCTTTTGTTCCATGTGCATTATATTTGCAATTTACATGGGGATTTGGAACAGCAGCTCCATGGGAGTTACTTACTTTGGATGGACTCCTCTAAAGCTGAGTTTACACAGCTGTGGAAAGAAAACCTAGCAGGGATCAATTAAAAAGTGCAACACAAATCCTTAGGCAGGCATTCCCAGGCAGTCCTGCTGTTGAGACAGCTACTATACACAGAGAATGAGTGCTCTAACTGTATTAAACTTAGTCCTAACCAAAATAAGCTTTTACTAATTTTCCCCATTTAGGGGACATAAAGAGCTGCCTTTGTCATTTAAAGTCTATGCTGACTAAGCCTCATAGAAACAGAACTTTAAGGAACCAAGGCAATTAAATCCATTTAGAGAGGTCAGAAGAGCCTTAGCATTTTAGACATGATGGACTTGTATGGTCTGTGCTTCTCATTCAGGTGAACTCCCAGATTATGGGCTGATAGGATGCATAATAAGTCAATGAGGCTTTCAAAGGTCACCTTTGTTTTTTGCTGATAGCAGAGTGATGGTGACATCGTAGCAGGTCACAAATGTGCTGGATTTACCTGCACCTCTCATTACTGAACAACTCGAGTCACCAAGCAAATGAGACCCCAGACACACTGTCTCTGTGTGGGACATATTTATTACCAACCTGCAGAATTTTTACACACAAAGAAGGCCCTGGGGAATGTAAAGCCTCGACAAACTGATGCAAGGAGAGGAGGAGTATAAATAAGCAGACAGCTGAAGAGCCTAAAGTCTCAGTAACTCACCAGCACATCAATAATACAATAATGTCATCAACTCACTGTAGACTCTGAACAATGCTTTTTCTGTTGTTCAGTTAATTAGTAAAAGAAGAGATTAAGGGGTTTAATCGCTCTCTCTCTCTCTACCTGGAGAGGGTGTCGAAACAGATAGATGGACAGATAGATAGACTAAGATCACATAAGAATTACTGGTTTCAGAGTAGCAGCCGTGTTAGTCTGTATCCGCAAAAAGAACAGGAGTACTTGTGGCACCTTAGAGACTAACTAAAGGGTCATCCACGCCAGTGCAAACTTGACTATACTAGTGACTGAAGGGAGGTAGGAGGATATGAATTTTAAGCAGTTTCCTGAATGAATGCAACACTGTATTTTCCCACAGTTCTCCTGATGATGACAATTCACGGAAGATAACCTTCTCCACTGAAAAACCCTGAAGGAAAGTTAGTTTTTACCATAGCAAATGAAGAAAGAGAAGAAAGAGGAAGCTGAGGAGGGGAGGAATTAATTCAATGTCAAACTTTTCCCTTTCCTTTGAAATAACACCATATTAGGAAACCTTCTTAAAAGCTCAACTGAAATGGGGCTAAGTTGTTACCAGATGCTGTAAACCTCTCTCACTTTTTTTTTTTTTTGGTAGATGTCTGTGAATGGCTTCACCCCCATAAATCAAACCTTCCTGCAATTATCACTCTGACTGGACAGCAGTGGGCTGACTTGCCATTGTTGTTTCCCGGCTGGTATCTGCACTACATCAGGTTGCACTGTCCTTGATAAATTTAACATTGCTTTATCAATGAGCTTTGTCTCCCTTTTTACAAGTCATTGTCTTTAGGATGCGAAGTTGTAAAGCAAATCATTTTATTTCCTTTTGCATTCCTTTACATCCTCATCCTTTTAGTGGGATCCCTTTTCTGGGTAGCTCCCACTGAGATAAGTGGGAGTTGGAAGCATTCAGTACCTAGTGGGATAGGGTCCTGTTGCTGCTTTTGTATGTTGCCCTTAGGAAATTTATCAAGGCTACCTGCAGAAATTTGGATCCATAACATATTTCTGGCCTGTGCGTGTGAAGGTAACGTGCTCATGTCACTTGTCACAACTCATATTTGGGTTAAAACATGCAGGCTGAGGCTTTAGACGTTAGTTTTTACATCTGTACTCTCATAATGCACCCACTGAGACTGTCTCGCATCTGTACCAATCGGAGAGTGGCAGGCCCAGCGAAACCATAAAAGCAGACCCAGTGAAAAGTTTCTCATCGACTTGGTTTCAGAGTAGCACTTGGAAGTCCTTCAGGACACAATCCCCTGGCCTGTTTACAATTCAATCAAAGTAAACATTTCATAAAGCCCGAATTGCATCTGATCTCCGAACTGGTCATCTGAAAGGAAACGTTCCTGACATCCACGCACAGAACTTACACAGAAAGTTTTACAGACTGCCTGACATGCTGTCCCGCAGCGAAAACACTAACGGGAAGTTGTGTGACATTTCAGCAGGGCTGCCTCAACCACAATTAAAATTTCAGAGCTGGGCTCAGGTGCTGTCTCGAGTTAGGTGATTTGTTCTAACCAGCACAGCAATGCTTCGTTCAGCAGAGATACCAGGACACAATTCACAGGAAACACAAGGAGTTTACAACAACACACATAGTGGCTGTAAAACTGAAGCAGAAAGTCATCAAACACATGGTGAATTACTATTCAAAGTCCAGGAGACAAACCAAACCTGCATCCTACAGGCCCACACACAACTTGTAAGACAAGCAAGCAGTAAAGTAGGTAGAGAGAATAACTCACCATTGGCAGGTACACAGAGGTTTCCAGAGCCACTTTTAACTAAGAATGAATTAGGGACAAACTCTTCCTCAGAGTCAGAGTCCTGGGTTGGCTGGGCCACACCATTGCCTAGCAACCTTCTCTGGCTCTCATTGGCCGCAGGGGTAGGGGGAGGGGAAGGGGACTGCTCAATAGGGGTTGATGAAGCAGATGAACAATGCAAAGGAGGACCTGTGAACCACAAACACAAACACAGACAGAAAAATAAAAATTGATAAGGCACACAAGGAAAATCAACAGAAAACATGCACAGTGGGAGGGGGGACTTTCAAAAACAGGACATACTGCACATATTTATTAACCTATCTGTGTAAATATGCACGGTGTGTGAATTTACACACTGCATATGCATGTCTATATATTTATGTGTGTGTATATATATATACACACACACACACACTTAAATATGAATGTTGTACAGTGTGCTTCTTATAAATCCTGTAATTTCCAATCTAATGTAGAACGAATGTCTCTAATGAAATGTACACTATCAACAAATTTAACCTTTTTTTAAAGTTTTACTAAATTTATCACTAGATATGCTTAACAATTATTCAGAACCGTTCTTGGTGTGGATGTAATCATTCCTCTGTACTGTTTATAACCCAAAGCACCCTTACTCACATGAGTAAAGGGGGGCAGGACAGACTCAAATGCTGCAGTGATGTGCTAGTGCATGTCAGCACGCCAATGAAACTGACTAGCAGCAGGCTAGAATACAAGTAAATCCAGACAGTATAATTTCATGAAGTCAAGAGAGTGGCAGTAAAATAAGTAGTATTTATATTGGGCCACTCCTGACTCAGGGAAAGCTCCTATTGACCTCAAGAGAAGTTAGATTGGGCCCAAAGTGAGTATTTAGGCCCCAATTCTGCAAACACACTGCAAAGAGTTTGCAGGATCTGCATCTTAATACTTAACGACAGCAAAACTATTTCAAGCAGATTTTCAAACAAAACTATCAAATCAAAAATCCCAAGTGACTAAAAGAAAGGCTGTTATATTTATTCAAGCCTGATGTCTGAATATGTGCAGTACATCACTAAAAACAGAGGGAATATAAACACAAACATATAATAAGTTAAAATACAGGACAATGCATTTAACACTGATTTTTTTCCTTGAAACACATCTTATGAAAGTAATAATGATAAATCTGTCACACTTTCCAAATACTGAAAAATCATCATGAGAAATCCATGAAAATTATTCAGTGCTGAAAAATCAGCATGGAAACTCAGTCAAACTTTCTAAAAAAAAAGTTTTTTAAAAGCTTTACTTGACCATAACAAAAATACATGCCACATGGTTGCACAGTATTTCTTATTAAACATAATGTTGTTTGCAGTGTTGCTGTAGCTGTATTGGTACTAGGATATTAGAGAGACAAGGTGGGTGAGGTAATATCTTTTACTGGACCAACTTCTGCTGGTGAAAGAGACCAGGTTTTGAGCTACGCAGAGCTCTGCTTCAGGTCTGAGAAAGGTGCTCAGTGTGTCACAGCTAAATACAAGGTGAAACAGATTGTTTAGCACAGTGGTCCCCAACCGGTGGCGGGCGCCGGATGATAAGCTGCCAAAGAGCGCGGCCGCCGGAGAAGCAGCCACTGAAATGCCACCGAGAAGCGGCAATGTCAAGAAGTGTTGCCGCCGAAATGCCGCCGAGAAGCAGCGTCATCAAAAGGGTCGCCGCCAAAATGCCGCCAAGAAGCAGTGGCATTTCGGTGGCGACACTTCTTGACACTGTCGCTTTTCAGCGGCATTTCGGCAGCTGCTTCTCCCGAGGCCGCGCTCCTTGGCGGTGGGGCACTCCCTTGTCAGTAGGCGGGTGCACATGGTGCCTGCGGGCACCGCGTTGGGGACCACTGGTTTAGCATAAGTAGTTAACATATTCTGAAGGACTTTTCAGTATGAAGTGGCTCATTAACACCCCTGCAGTCACAGGACCAAAAAGGGGGGTTAATGGGTTACAGATTGTTGTCATAAGCCATAAATCCATGATTTTTAGTGAATAGCAAAGTTATGAATTTAAGTTCCCAGGCTCATCATTTGAAAGTGCTGTGCAGGTTTCCTTTGAGGACAAGGACTGGGAAGTCAGATATGGAGTGATCCTTTTGTGAAAGTGTTCACTGATGGGTGATATGCTGTTTTTGTCTTTTATCCTTTTTCTGTTTGAGTTCATTTGAGAGTATAATGATTCTCTGGTCTCACCCAGGTAACACTAATATGCCTCCAACTCTCTTCACTATGCCTAGGTCAGGCCCCACACGTTGAACATATCATCATACATTATATCTAGAGCCCAATAAGACTGACCAGTAGGCATAATGATCTGAAAAGAAGTCCTAAATTCAAAATGTCAACATTTTTGTCAGTTTATGTCAGATGGTTTATGTTATATATATAAATACACATACGTATAAAATTATACTACACACACACACACACACACACACTATATATATATATACTGCAGTTCATTAGATTTTATTTTCTCTGATACTAGTGAAAAGAAAAACGTGAGGAACCCCCCCTTGACAGTACTGATTTTAATCATCTGCCCCCTTACGGCTTTCACACTAAACTTTCCACAGACTTCAATGGGAGTTACACGTGCCTTAAGCAGTACATGATCAGACCTTTAATATGAAAGATTCGACTGAAATCATGCAGCAATTTGCAGGTCACCGGCTGTGTGTCCTGGAAAACCCCATCTTATGCATATGGATGCAACAGAGGATTCTACAAGCTACAAGATGAAGATGTGTACCAGTCATTTACACCCATAGCAGCATGATTTGTTATACAGGGCATATAACCACTTCATATTACACATAGCAACAACTGTTATGTATATAAGTCAAACATATCTGACAGCCTCATCAAAGAGAATTATCTACATTTAATAAATACAATTTGATTCAATAATACAAATAAATAAATAATCTAACAAAAATAAAGCAAGAGAGAAATCCAAGATATAAGGGTAAATCCTGCCCACTTTCTCACCCAAGTAATCCCATTAAAGTCAATGGGATTACTTGCCCTGAGTAAAGCGGGCAGGATTTGGCCCATATGCTTTCATTCTGGCAGCCAGAACAAAATTTCTAATTGATTGGTACAAAACGAATCCACAGCAACACTGGGTTGCTATGGAACCAGAGCATGTAGGCCAAGTCTGTCTGCAACATGTGCTATTTCTCCCTCAAAAAATGATAAAACAGAAGGACTAGATAACCATTCATTACGCACATTCTTGCAATTTGGAAACGAACAGAAAAATAAAACCATATTCCAAATATGGGCCCCTTGGCACCAATTTATAACAATCCCATATATCCTCTTTTATTGAATAGTCAAATTATGCTCTTTGGATTTGAGGCAGGAACAATGTAATTTGAATAGTTCTGTATGAATGGTATGTTACTTTCTCTGGGTCAGAGAGGGCTAGCAAACTTATTTTTACCAATGTGCCAGTATTTCCGATTAAGACATTTTTGGAACAATCAAAGAAAGATATGCTAAGACCTCTAGCAGATCTATAGAATTTATTAAGAAACACAAACTTCGAAAATGGATTAACAGAAATGTTCTATTTCCCTACTTAACTAAACAACCCCGCAAAATGTATACAACCACTTTATCACTAGGAGAAAAGACAGCCCAAAACAGACACAACGTAATCTGAGGAAAAGGTAAAACAAATAATATGCAATAGTTCCGTTTACACTATGCATTTGGGTATAATCCTGCAAAACATGGTGCATCTCCTAAGAGTAGAGTGACAAAACGTCCTGTTTTTAAAGGGGCAGTCCCGTATTTAAGCCCTCCTGCAGGTGTCCCAACTTTTTCTTAAAAACAGGCAAATTGTCTCATATTTTCTGTCTCCCCCTCATCAGTACTGGCGGATCCTGCTGCTAGCCAGATCCCTGCTCGCCAGCCCACCAATGGTGAGTGTGTTTGTGTGTGGGGGGTGTTTCCAGTGTCCGACAATGGGGGTGGGTGTGCAAGGCTGGTGGCAGGGAGAAGATGGAGCATATAGGGCCGGCTGCTCCCCCTGCTGGTCCATCAGGGCCCCCCCCGTCCCATTTCTGGCCAGTGCTGGCTGCGCACTGCGAGCTGTGGCGGCCAGTGAGTGTGAGCAGTTGCCAGGCGGTGGCTGGTTACGTGTCGCCTCTGCTGCCCACCCATCGGCCCTTTATGTGCTCTCCCTCTCACTGTCCTCTCCCTGCTTTGCCCCTTCACCCCCATATCCCCCTGGTGAGGCACATCCCACTCCCAGCGCTGTGCGGAGAACCAGCCCCTGGTCGGAGTGCTCAGCTCACCAGCAGCCTGGCCGGCAGGCTCCTTCCTTCCCCCACTGCCTCTGGCTAGCCCGGCACCCCAGGAAAGCCCAAGACCCTCCGGCCCAGGCACTGGCCAGGAGGAGCCAAACCCTGCATGTGCCAAAGCCCTGCACAGCGCTGGCATGGGGAAGCCTCTCTGCCCCTCAGTTAAGCTCTGGAATGGCGGGGGCGGGGGGGAGAATTTCCAGCCTGTTCAAACCCCAGCCCTGCAGGCTGTACAGCAGCCCCCCAGTCAGGGGCTTAGAACCCTCTTCACCTGCCCCCTCTCCCCCCCCCCCCCCACCCTGGGTCCTGCCCCAGGGAGCATGGGGCTGCTCCATCCCCTAGGCACCCACCCCTGCTGAGCCACCTCTCCCGCAGGGTTTGCTGAAACCCCTGCAGTCAGGTTCCCTGGTGCACAATGCATCCTTAGGACTTAACCCCTTCCTGCCCGTGCTGTAGCCAGGGGACAGGAGGTGGCTGAGTTATGTCAGTGACCAGGAGCAGCCTGGAGGTGTTAGCTGCCTTTCAACACTGTGGGGGTAGGAAAGGACAAGCTGCTTCCAGCCAGCACTGGTGGGGGTGGGGGCAGGACATGAACTCTGCAAAGACACGGGCCAGGTCATCCCTTCCCCCACTCCTCCTCCCCTGTGGCTGTAAGCAGCTCCCCTCCCATCCTGTCCCTTCCCTCCCCCACTGTGCCAAAAGGCTGCTGCTGGCCACATTGTGGTGTGAGCCCTGGCAGAAATCTAGGGGAGGGGCATGTGACCCTGCGTGCCTCCCCCCAAGTTGCTGTGGGAAGACATAGCGCCAGGGTACCAGGAGAGGTAGCTTTGTCTCAGGGGCCCAGCCAGGCCTGGAGGGCAGTTTGAGCCGGGCAGGGAGGGTTGGGTCAGTCAGTCACCTTCCCTGTGTGAGAGAGGTGTATGGGAGTGTGTGTGTGTCACCCCTTCCCGTGTGAACCCTAAAGCCTTAAAGATAAGAAAGTAAATAAAAACAATCCATCTACACAGTATTTCTTTTTAACAGGCTCAGTCAACCTGATGTTAATTTGAATGTTCGTACTGCATAGTTCTGATTGATTGCCATTGAACTCGCTTGAATACGAGTAATTTTACCAGGTGTCCCGTATTCAGGATAGGGAAATATCATCACCCTACCTAAGAGGCAATGTACACCTTGCATAATCAGGCCCTTAGAAACTTTACCATACTGGACATCAAGATGTTATTCAAAATGGGCTGCATTAACTCTAACATATATTGGAAGTGTGATGATGTATATGAACTCCACACTGGCCACGAAGCGTTAATGAGGTGCTCTGCACTCAATCAGCTTGGCCCTGCTTCACCTAAAACAGCTGTCAGGCTGGGTTGGGAGGTTAGAAGGAGAGAGTGAGCTGAATTGGGGACTGACCAGGAGGAAGGAGAGCATGCAGACTAGCAGCAACCATGGCATATGAAAAGCCTGTTGGGCCAGGAGCTGACTGAAAACTGCAGTCTGCCAGGGCCACCCTGTTAGTTTGATTTGTTAGCAGGAACTTGTTGGTGGGTGTTAAGGCAACCTGCTGCAGCTGGGGTGTGACTGAAAGGAAAGGGGGTAAAAGCTGAGCTCAGCAGGGCCAAAGGTTCTTTTGATTTGTGTTTCTGTTGGACTTTGACTTAGGGACTCTGCTATCCTGGAAGAGGTTGACTTCTCTCAGTGACTTCGCCAAGAGGCTAAAGACACATCCATAACTGAAGTGTCCGAAAGACTCTGTAAAGGAAACTGAGGCAAAGCTGCTGTAGTGCCATGCCATGCCTCAAGGAGGCACGCAGGGACGGCACCTCTGCCTCAGAGGGTTTGTCAGGAGGTGGGTAACTTGGGGCATTCGCACATGAAGTGTTATTTCCAGCTTCAGGAGACATACCTCCTGATTGAGCTAGTGTGCTCTGAACAGTTTCTGTCTAAGACGGTAGGGATGTGTTCAAGGTGGCTAGCCCCTCCCGCCGCGGTGCTGGGCTGCTATTGCTAGCACACTCGCTTGATCAGAGCTGGCGTGGATATACCTCCTTGAGCTAGGAGTTACACCTCTAGCTCCAAGTATAGACATACCCTTAGCAAAGCAAGGGACGTGTTAAGTTTTCCTGCATAGCTAGTTATTTCTTTAAGAAGCTTCAAACACCAGTTCAGTAAAGCATTGAAACGTGCTTTACTTTCAAGAACCACATACATCCACAGTTCATCTATGTTCAGAAAAACATGTAAATCCTATTGCCTTCAATAAGGCCTAAACACATATCTGAAACTAAGCACATGTGTAAGTGCTTTGCTGGAGCGTTCATATAGAATTCCAAGACCATTCTGACGAGTACAAGGAAGTAATGAGGACATTAAAACTCACTGATCTAATAAAACAGACACATCTAGCAATAACCTGAAACATAGCATCCTTATTAAATTTACAAACTAACCCCCATAAGGACACTAGAGACTCTGTGTACCCTCTCCTACAGCAGGTAACCTACGTTATCTGTATATGGCTTCAAATTTATGTGAATACAATACCTCATATATTATGTATTGTGGCATATCCCCAAAAATCAAAAGTTCTCCAGAAATGGTTAGGAAAGTGAGTGCTGCCCAACAATGACTTTTCATGCTGCAAATACTATAAGGCACGTGTTTCAACAGGGTTTAATGTTAGTCAAAATACGCAAAAGGGTATTGCCTGCAATAAAGAAATTAAGTAACATAAGATTTTTACCTGTCTATGGTCCCTTCTATAGCACCTTTCAGCTGAAGATCTCACGTCATTTTACAAACACTGATTTCTGCCCAGTGATACTGCTGTGAGGTTGGGGGCCGTTACTGTCCCTCTTTATAGATAAGGTTCCTGAGTCAAAGCATGCTTACGTCCCTTGCCCAAAATCACACAGTGAGTCAGTGGCAGAAACAGAACGCAAAACTGCTATCAGTTCCATGTTCTAAACATTTGACCAACCTCCTTAGGGCCTCAAAGCCTGACCATTTCTCATCTTAAAAAAATATTGTTTTAATTAGCAAAACTATAAATACAAATAGAAAAATATGTAATCAGAAAGCAGAAAAAAGTATGGTCTCTTCTCTATAGAGTGAACGTCTGCTCATCTATAGTCTTAACGTTTACATGGCCCCGCAGTTCAGACTGCGGGGGTGTGAATTGCCACGCACATCAGCATGCTGTACTGTAACTCCCCCATGTGGATGCTGCAGGTGCAAAATAAAAGGTACCTTGAATCTATGACCTTGTAATCATACATTCATAGATTCCAAGGCCCGAAGAGACTATTGTGATCATCTAGTCTGACCTCCTGAATAATACAGGCCATAGAACTTCCCCAAAATAATTCCTAGAGCATAGGCCTCTTTAAACATGTTAGGATTTGTGGATTACCTCATGCCAGTTATAATGCTTGGTTTATTATATAGTCCTAAAAATGAAGTTTATAACAGCTATACGAGGGATCCTTAATTATACTGGCAATGGCAAGCACCATTATAATGAAATTATAACACAGCACAGGCCTTGTCTTTAAAAAATAACGCTGGTAGTCATTCTTGATTCAAATGATACAAAATGTGTACTCCATAATCTGCATCTGCTGGATGAGTTTATTACCCGGTCAAACAAAAAGGGAATCTAAACATATGTACTTTTTTTCCTCCTTGCAAAGCGCCTTTGAGCGATCCTTATTGACATCCAAACTAAATCATACTGATCTATATTAAAAATGTATTTAGTCTTGAGCTGAAGAAATCCATGACCTGCTTACACAATGGAAATATGTTTGTTCCTGTATCTGTTCCCCCTCGCCCCCCCAAAAAAAGAGTCAGTCAATTTCCCCTCACCATTCCTAATTGACTAATACTGATCAGCGTGAAGGAATGCAGTAACGGTGAGATCTTTACTGTGCACTAGGCTAGGATGAGCTGTCTCACATAGGAATCAGGAGAGTTGGAAGCTGGCATCAGGGCATTCCAACCCTGCATTTGAAATGGGTTGCTGACATGTAGAAGAATGCAGGAGGGGCTCTGCCCTGCCTCCTTAACAGTGTTAACTTGCTCTCTCTGTAGAATATAAAATACAGTAATTTGCTCCAGTTGCCTTTCAGAGCATTGGAATCCCTGCTGCTTTGAGGAGGGGAGTGGGAGAATATCTATGCCCGTCTGGCATTTTGATTTTCAAGGTGAGGGGAACATATTATTTGAAACAGCCCCCTGATTATCACTTGGAAAAATGCTTCTTTCTTAGCTTACACAAGTCTGGCTTCCTCAGAAAGGGAGGTAGGGAGAGAAAGAATGAATTCTCCTGAGGACTCTCAACAGTCACACCTTTCCTATGGGCAGCATATCATGCCTTTCATATGGACAGCATAAAACACCTCTAGAAAAAAAAAGCAAGCCGGATTAGCTGTCTGGCAAAATATGTCAGTGAATCATATGAATAAGAAGTTGTTATTGAAATTTATTGCTGTTCTTTAACAATAGGTGGTCACAACAGCGCTAGTTCAACAGGAAATATATATCTTGCACTTAGAATTGATTTTTAAAAGTAGCTTTTGAAAACTATTCTTAATCATTTCTATTTCCTGAAGTTTCACCTGAGATTTTTTTTTTTTAATAATTTTGTGTGTTGATTTACAGCTGCAGAATAAAGAGGAGCAATAAAAGGGGCAAATGAAGATCATCTGAACAAGGAAAGTCTGGGCAGTTACTACGTCACCAATATAAAGATTTAAATAGATGTGCCTTGAAAATGAAAAATAATTGCAGAGAGGTCTGGAGTATTAGAAACAGGGCAAATAAAAGGTTAGGGTGAAATACTGAACCTCACTTGAACTTCCATAGAGTTAGGAGACCATACGTTACCGATATCACCACCATGGCGGGTGTTTTGCATAGGATTCTGTGGCCCCGAAGCACATTTTTCTCTCTGCTATAAACTGCCATGATGTGTTTTATGCCATACTTTGTCAGGGTGGTATATTCATTATGAAAAAAGTCCTTCCCATGGATGAAATAGCCGAGGGATGGGCAGGAATTTGAGAACAACCCTGTTCAAGTTTGCTGAACCCAACGTGTGTCATGCAGGTTCTTTTGGGCAGATGTTCATCATGATGAAAACAACAACAGTGCACGTACAGAGGAGTTTGTACAACAACCAGACATGAGAGCATTGTGTGGCTATGGGGAATTCAGCCCTGGGACGTGGGAAGGAATAAAAGGACCCGCTGGCTGCACACCTATGCCCTCATGCCTATTTTCTGTCACCCATACTCCAGAGATGGGCTGCTGGGGAGTAGGCTCTTCTGGGCTGGCACCCTGACAGGATGATATCTGCACTGTGCTGATGAGGTGCATTTCTCACTGTAGATTTTGACACAGGTAGCATGCCCACGCAGGGGCATAAGGGGGAGTAGGACTCCCCCGTGCCTCTCTTGTGCAGGCTACCTGGAACTTGAGCTGGGGCCTGCTGGGGTAACATTGCATGCCCACTTACTCCCCGCCAGAGTGGGGTGGAGGTGGGGAGGGGCAAGGAATGGACAAAGTCTTGGTTCTTCTCTCCCTGCCCCCAGCCCAGCTAAGCCAGTTCAGTAAAACAAGCCAGCAGAAAATGACCATCCCTTGAACCAAGATGGAGCGGAGGGGAGCAGGGAGGGAATTGCTGATCCCTAAAACTCTGTTTCTCCTGTGGCCTGAGATGCTCTGTGGTGGCGCAGCAATGCTCATGATGCACGATGTGCTTGGGAGATATTTTAGCCCTGTGTATGGATGGGAGTTCACTGGAATGTATGACTACAGTCTGAACCTCTCAGGATTCTGACAACCTAGAAACTATGGGCTAAATTTTCAGAAAATTACACAGGCCATTACATGAGCTGACTATACAGCTGAGTCATTTGTGCACACAACAGCAGAAACTGTTGCAAGGACACCCTGAAACTTTTTAAAAAACAAGCCCAGTGACTGAGATTGGGCAGTTACAACAAAATACAAGCAGGTCATCCAATTTCCAGCGACACAAGAAAATGCTTGTATAAAATAACCTTCCCATAAAGAGGGTCACTATAAACAATCCAAATCATTCTAGCCTATTCATGCTATTGCTTCTTGCTTCAGGAATATTTATGCAAATCATTTACATTTGCTAAAGTTTTATGGGAAGCACAAGCCTAATTATGGATCAGCATTACAAAGGCTCGCTCAGCTTTACTCAAAACCAACTTGTAAAAGCATAATGTAATCAGTAGGAAGGATGATGAGCTGCCCATGAAATGGCCTGTCTCAATATGACACTAATGCTGTATCTGATCAAAAACACCCAATATAAAGTCTGAGGTTCTCTGCAAATGATTACATACAAATCTGCTTAAAAGTACGTTTTCCCATAATTTAGAACCAAAGGTTAGACTTTGTAGAAATTGTTTTCACTAAGCCTAACACTAATAAAAAGGTTTACAGCAGCCCTGCAAAACTTTAGCTATTTGCTTGTGTGGGGCAAAGTTTTGTTTGTTTTTGCCAGGTGCATATAAGATCATTAGTCTGTTTTCTATGACATTGGGTCATAGTAAGCATCTTTTGTGGCTGGTCTGGTCAATTTCCATAGAAAATTTGCAAGGCTGGTTTACGCAGATTTTTTTAAAAAACCATGCCAGTGAAGACATACCAGTGGAATGCTGGAAACCAAACCACAACTCCATTGCATTAGCATGTGTGCACCAGAAAGTGAAACTTACTAGATACATGGTCCAAGCCCAAAGCTCAGCCCAGGCTCATCAAAGGGCTTGCTACATTTTATGATCCTTCCAAGTGAACCTCAGCCAATTTAGATGAGGCTTTACTGTGTTTAAACCAAGTCTGGAAAACATGTTTGAGACCAGATCATGTTACCAAAAGAGAAAGAGATGTGTATTCCCTTCTCTCTGTTAGGAGGACAGAGGGGAAGGATGAACATAGATAGGATATAAGTGTCTAGAGAATGACTGATGGTAGACAATCCCATGGAGATGCTTTCACCCCTTCCTTTTGTCAGTGGTTCTCCAGACACTTTCCTCCAAAATACTTAATGGATCCCATCAGGTGTGCGGACTTAACGTTTGCCTTCCTAGCCTGTAGCCAGAAGTGTGGTATCAACCATATCAGATACCATGGGACTAGAGGCTAAATAGAGAGAGTCCATGGATCAATCAGAAATGAAGTTGGCAGCCCAGGAGATACTTTGAAGCATAGACTTAGACTTTAAGGTCAGAAGGGACCATTATGGTCATCTAGTCTGACCTCCCGCATGATGCAGGCCACAAAAGCTGACCCACCCACTTTCCCTTAACTCAGCTGTTGAAGTCTCGTGATTTAAAGACTTCAAGTCGCAGAGAATCCTCCAGCTAGGGACCCCTGCCCCATGCTGCGGAGGAAGGCGAAAAACCTCCAGGGCCTCTGCCAATCTACCCTGGAGGAAAATTCCTTCCCGACCCCAAATATGGCGATCAGTAGAACCCCGAGCATACAGGCAAGATTCTCCAGCCAGACCCTCATTTTACCAGCGATACGTTATTACCTAATTGACTAAAATCACGTTATCCCATCAAACCATTCCATCCATAAACTTATCTAGCCTAATCTTGAAGCCAGAGAGGTCTTTTGCCCCCACTGTTTCCCTCGGAAGGCTGTTCCAAAATTTCACCCCTCTGATGGTTACAAGCAATGAGCTTATATTCTTCTTTCTGGAAGGAAGTGAATCTGTCTAAATAAGTACAGTCCATGCAAAATGAGTAGAGGCTGCTGATGCCTGGAGAGCCATAGAGGAGATGGGATAGTTAGAACGTGAAGAAAATCCTACCCATCTATCAGCAGGCTTGTTGGGGAGGAAATCACCTTCAGATGGGATGAATGGGGCCTTTAACAAAGAGGCTATTTTGGGTAAAGTTACAATCTTGGCTTTACATTTTGGTACTACACAAAGTTTCTGAGCTTATTTGTTAAGCCTTTTGTACTTATCAGGACATTCTTGATCAGATCTGATGATGTCTCCTATTACCAACTAGAGAAGGAAGCATAAAGGCTTCTTAGAATTTGATTGAAGCCATTTCCTTGTGACTTTACCATCCTGTATATCCTGGCTCATGTCCTTGACATGAGTAACTAGTAGACTATCCAGTATTAATCTCCTTTTTCCAGGACAGTTTCAAGTAGCTTTATGGAAAACAAACACCCTCTCCTAAACTTCTTAGGAGCCATCAAGTTCAGAATCAGATAATTCTCCTTCTTTAGTTGAGAAGAGCAGGATCAAAGCATCTGCCTCTCAAAAACTCTCCTTCTGCAGGCTCCCTTTGTTTGGGTTAGATCCTGAATTATCTGAGTAAGGGGAAAGCTTTCTTTTTCTAAGCCTCTTCTTTCTATAGGCTAGCAGCCTATATTAGATTTCACCAGCATATAGCGCATGGGACTTAAGAGTCGGGAGATGTGGGTGCTATTCCTAGATATGCCACTGACCTGCTGTGTGACCTTGGGAAAGACACTTCATGTCTCTGTTTCCCCTACTGCCCTGTGTCTCTTTTGTTTATATACACTGTAAGATCTTTGGGGCAGGGACTGTCTCTTACCATGTGTTTGCACAGTGATCTCAGTTAGGGCGTCTAGGTGCTACTGTAATATAAATCATAATGAAGAACAGAGGGTCAGCCCCTTGCGCTTGACAAATCGTAGCTATTTTGAAGCAGAGTTGTTCACGATGTGCTAAAGAGAGCTAGGGGCTACTCTGCCTGCGTCGCTGGAGGCAGAACAATTCATACAGTTTGGGGTCGGAATGAAGTCCTCGCTGCGGCTCACAGCTGTGGTACTCCTACAAAGCTGCAGAGCGGAGACACCACACTCATCATCAGACTCTTGCTCTAAACCGGTCATCTTTAAAAAACGTATCTTCGTGTTAGTAAGAAAATGAAGAGAAAAAATGATAGTCACGGGTTATGTGAATGGTGCTTTTCTCTGCTGGAAAAGATTCCCAGAGTGGTGCTGATGACAGTGTTGCCAAATAGGTACTGGAATAATAAGACAGGTTGCCAGGAGAAGCTGTTTTCAGACCAAAAATAAAATCTCTGTTTTAATTTTAGTTTCATTCCAAACCTAGAACAAATAACTAGCAAGCAACCAACCACAAAAACATGGATGCAAGCAATACAGGAAAATATTCCCAAGCTATTAAGGAGGGATTTACAACCATGGCAGAAAGGAAAAAATGTTTTCCCAAAAAATGACTGCACATCACTTAACTGGCTGTTGTAGGAAAACACATTGACTGGCAAAATGCGATACCGCTATTTCACACAATTTGACAGACTACGATAATGTCCTTTAACGAAGGCTTTGTAGTAAAAGCATTAAAGCAACTAAGTGAGCGCTTTAATCTCTGCTTTTAAACAATTTTTACCAAATAAGAAGTTAATCTACATCCTTATCAGACTATTGGTCAAATCCGCTACTCACTGAAAAACCTGACCTCTTCCCAGATATTATACAAAGCAAGGCCTGCCCTTTCCTTTTTTAGGAATAGTCATAATGTTACACTAATGCGCACACACGAACATACTGTAAGAATTGCCAGACCGGAACAGACCAATGGCCCATGTAGTCTGCCATCCTTCTTTCTCCACTGGTGGCCAATTCTGGATACATAATCCTCTCATAAAACACTTAATTATACAGTACTATACTATAGGGGAAAATTTCTTCCTAACACCACCTGGTAATCAGTTTACGCAATGAAGCACGATGATTGATAGCCATTATGATTTTTTCCTAGCTCGTGTAACTGCAGGTGTGATTTCTATTCTTATCCATGACTCAGCCTTTTCTGAATCTCACTAAGCTATTTGCTTCAATCATATCCTGTGGCAGGTAGTTCCACAACCTATTTACATGTTGCATTCATTTATCCTTTTCTCCTTTCGAAATTAATTTATTTTAATTTTATCAAATGCCCTCTGGTTCTCCTGAATGCAGAATCAAGATACACTGGAGATGGAAAAGACGTCTTACATCATCTTGGCCATCTTTGCAGGCTAGGGCACGATTGTTCCCTACAGTATATAGTCCAATAATTATCAAGTCTAATTTTAAATATCCCAATCAATGAGGCTGCTACACTTTCACTTGACAGATCCACAGTTTAATAATCTATCTCCCACTGTCAATAGTGGTCATCATATATTCTGTATAGAACACTCTTGCACTGGTTGGTGAATGGATAGGTAACTTAGGAGGTCTTTCGATCTCTTACTTCCATCTTCTTTCTTTATTCCTTATACGTGGCATCCTTTAATCCCACATCCTTTGGTTAAATAAACTGCTTTTACTTTTACTAAAAACCAATTCATTGCTGTGATTGAAATCAGAGTGACAGTCAAACCCCAGTTAAATTAATGAGCTGCAGTACATTGTCTTTCTAAAGAAGCAACAACCATAATAACTTCTGTGCGTATTTCAGGAGAGGGCTGGGCGCTGCAGGGAGATGTCTCTAGGGAACTCAGGAGCCGGGATTCATTGTTTGTTACCTGCAAGGCAAGGTTTGGCCTGGCAGCGTCCTGAAGAGTTTGCCAGCAAGGCAGACAACCTGGTGTGTCAAGAATTTGTCACACAGCTTAGGAGTAGCAAAACTCTCACTTGCTGAGCTCAGAGGAGCAGCACAGTAACTCACAATTCTGGGAATCCCAGCAGATTGTCACATTGGCAGGCGATTTGGGGGAAATTTAGAACCGGGAGGATGTTGGGATTCTGCAAAAAATCACTGGATGGCAAAAGCCTGAGTGTGACTGGTGTGCTGGCTGGTAGTGTCAGGGCAAGTGGTGACAAAACCGTGCACTAGTCTGGGCTGAACCCGAGTGTCACGCTATGTTATAATTCTCACCAGAAACTGACGTAGACAGAAGCTTGTACATATTAAACTTCTCAGAGAGGTTTTTTTGCAGCCCTTTCCTGTCCTACATACAGAAAAATGCAGAGACAATCCATGAAAGCTATGTGCTGTCCTCTGTGCTCTTTCTGCAGCGTCCTGTCTAATGTCCCCTCCTGTGAAATGACCTTCGCACTCGGGAAATACAAAGTACATGATTTGCACCTACTGGGACTTCTAAGATATCCATTTACCAAACTATTATAGAAATGCTGGCAAAATGCATTTACCAAGCCTTTCTGAAGCATTTAATTCAGTCATCTAGACAAAATATGCAGGCTGATTGCAGAGAAATGCTAAAAAATCTACTTGAGAAATATTAAATAAGCACAGTACCTGCTGGGTATCAGCTAGAGAACTGAAAATAAGTAGGATTTCCTTTATTAGGATATGTAGCTTTACCCTTATTTAGTAGATTTATTTAGCTATTGTATCTAAGATATTTAATCTCTGAGTTGCCTCTGATCTGTTTGTACTGCATATGCTGTCATTAGACCAAGATATGAAAGACTAACTAAAATGAACAAGAGAAGCACGTTTTGAAGTCGTAAGCTCTGTCCAACCATATCTCCTCTATATTTTTACACATGGTTAAATGAGTTCCACACAACACGTGTTAAGAACACCAAGGGACAGTAAAATAAATGTAAACTACACTGATGCAGTAAAACGCTAGGCCCCAGTCTGCAAACATGTATGCTTAAAGGGTGGCACCTAAGTCCCTATTGAGGCTCCTAGGCTGAAATCATAGCCCCAATGAAGTCATTGGGAGTTTTACTATTGACTTTACCGGGGCCAGGATTTCATCCCTAAACAAGTGGCCTGATTTTAGAGGTGCTGAGAACCTGCAGCTCCCAATGAAGTCAAAATGGATTGAGGTGCCAACAGATAAGTGCCTATGTTTGAAAATGTTACAATAAATCTGTATAAATCTTGTTTTTTGCTTCCACACATATCTGAACAGGAATAGAAGCAGCTGGGGAACACAAAGGTGATGGAGGAAGTGGCCAGTATTGGTATTTCCATCTGCCGCCCCACCCCAACTCCTTTGGGCACAGAGAAAACATGGCACACTCAAGGAGAAAACAGGGACAGACAATAAGCAATCAGCAAGACAATAAGAGCAACAGAAAGTCCATCACTACTGCATCCCAGACTCAATACAACAGAGGGGACTTCTCTGAGTACCTTTCCCAGACCTGACAAAGTGCTCTGGGTAAGCTCGAAAGCTTTCACCAACAGAAGCTGGTCCAATAAAAGATATTATCTCACCCACCATGTCTCACTAAGCAAGTTAAGGCACTACTGGCAAGCTGTCTTGCATCTAAAGATTCCCAATTGCATCACTAATTCAAGGATATTACGAAGGCAAGCTGAAGCCTCGAGCCCCCCCGCTCCCGCAGCTGAAGCCCCAGCCCCCCTCCCCCACCCAGTGGCTGAAGTCTGGAGCCCTGAGTCCCCCCGCCCCCGCAGCTGAAGCCCTGAGCCCTGCAGGTCTAAAGCCCCAAAGGCCCCACCCACCCACACACACACATCCAGTGGCTGAAGCCAAGAGCCCTGAGGCCCTCTGCTAGGTCCTGGAGTGTTTATAGTATATTGGGGGGTGCCTCAGAGAGAAAAAGGTTGAGAACCCTTGCCCTAAACCAGTGTTTCTCAACGACTGATCTGTAGACCGGCACCAGTCCCTCAGATCTCCCTGCCACAGTTCAGTTAGGCAGAAGCTGGTCCCTGATATCAAAAAGATTGAGAAATACTGCCCTAAGCCACTCCCTGGTTCTGTGAGAGCAGTCCCTCACTGCCAGGAATTAACTGGAGTAGAGGCCCTGGAATCCAAAAGCAATAATTCTACTATTTCAACTAAAGAAGCATCTCCACTGTATTTGTAGCACTCATATCCTCTTTCCAGCCTCTAGGCACTAGGGGGCAAGACAGTCACAAACAGATTTCTCACCATTATTGCTTACTGGTGGGGAGCAACAATCTCTGGCAACAAAAAGGAAGCGAGGGCCTGATATATTTGATATGAAAAACAAACAGAATAAAGCCAAACCCTATGCTTTTAAAAATAAATAACTGTAGCACAGTGTTAATAAAGCATAACGAAACACAAAAGGTCTCTCAATATATCCTTATAGATAGATCTATATACTACGTACATATTTGATTTGCAACCTCCATGCACCTGTATCACCAAAGTCAGCCACAGGACCATATAACACAGCCCTAGAGGTCAGAGCCATTCAATTAGTTTGATCAAGGTGTCAAAGTGACGGCTGAGAGAAGGAAGAGTGGTATGGGAGTGGAAGCTGTGGAAGAGTCATGGACAAGGTGGGGAAAACAGCAGCTCAGAGCTGTAAGACAAGTGGAGAGCACATCTTTCTGGAAAGCAGGGAATAGAGGAAAAGAACAAGAGAAGTGAGAGTTATAGGAGTGCTCTGGATAGAGAGGAAAAGTGGCAGCTAGGTGTAGGAAGAGCGCTAAGGAAGCAAGGATGATTCAAGTGACCACGGAAGTTGGATACGAAGGGGAAGTATCTGTAAATGATTTGGCTGCCCGTTTATTCAGTTAAGTATGTGTATGTTCAGTGAATTCATCATGGGGAAAACAGCTTTTACCTGCTACAACTTACCAGCTCACCTAATTCGGGTAAAAGTGTAGCAATCTGTCCATGGCGGACCCCTATTGTGTTAATTTAGATGGAACACATGAGTAAATTTGTAGGCCCAATTATTACAGCTCCTCAGCCAGCCCCAGTGAAGGTTTCAGCGACTTCTCTCATTGCTTGTCACAGAAGGGAGGGGGACACGTTTTATTTCAGTGGTAATAATTGTATTTGATCATCCAATAATACTAAGACCTGAAGCTGAGGCGACTATGGATTTTCCCCTAAATTTGAAAAACTGGAAGTGATTAACTTCCACAACTCTTCAGGAAGGAGGTGTATTCAAAATGAATTCAATCCTGCGTGGCTTGCAGCCAGCAAGCACCAGAGTTATTGCTCGCTTCTTTTGTAAGGTCACAATAATTCAGTCCTGCCTATGCTGTGTGCAAACACCAATTGAAGAAGGGGGGGAGAAGGCTATTACAGTGGATTCTACTGTCTGTCCTGGGTGTTGCTGCTCCAGTGCTGTGAAACCATCCAGGAGATAGATCAATGTATCGTTTCCTTTAACCTATCATCCCGTCCATCCTGATGGGACAGGGTAGCTGTCAAACGATGGATTGGAAAAATTACTTCAAGGCCCCTCACTGGTGGAACTGGAACTATAAAATCTTTTAGCATAGTACTGTTAGAATCATAAGATTTTTCCCAATCTCATTGGTCCATTAAATCCAACAGCCTCTCTCTGACAGCGGCCAATACCAAAATCTATAGAAAAATTATCCATCTAGCCAAATGTGCGTTGTTGTATATGCAGGTATGAGTTCCCTCCTGATCCCTGGCAGGTGATCAGCTTATGTCCTGAAGCATGAGATTCGTTGCAAACCGTCATCTAACAACTATAAATGTTGTCAGAACATGCTATGAGCAATAATAAGTCTTCTGTGTCACCTGCTGACGAGTGCATTAAATGTCACCGGAATCAACTCAAGGCAACTTTGCTGGTGGAGTAATGCAAAGTATGTACATAGCACCTTCCATCCAATGATCTCAAAGAGCTTTATAAAGGAAAGTATATTTCACAGATGCGGAAACTGAGGTTCAGTAAAGTCAACTGACCTGACCAAGGCCATGAAGTGAGTCATTTGCAGAACTTGAAGGAGAATCCAGAAAAGCAGCATTGGCAATAATGAGTTATCAGAAAGAAGGAGTAGAAAGGCAACACAACGGAAAAGAAATACCCAAAGAAATGAATCTACCCCTCAAACCATGGTTTTAATAAGAAACTGCTACCCATAGATGTATATGGTTTCAAGGTCTGGTTTAATAGACCAGTATTTCCCTCAAAATGGAATAGCACCAGAATGAACTAAACACCAATAATAGAGGCGTAAGTGCTGTGCTTTAAAATACTATTTATAAGCCTGTAGATGCTAATGATCTGTCTTGTAAAATCAAGCAGAATTGTGCATCTGCTCCCTAAATGAACTCGCATGGAAAGCGTTAAAGCAGACACCACACTGATTAATGTCTGAGTTAGGTATCTACTAGCCAGGCATTTCCTGTCTGCCTTCTTATATATTTATTTTTAAATACAAGTCTCTCCTGAACCCTCTCAACCACCTTTTGTACAACTGTCCTTCCGCTAAAGGCAGCAATGCTGCAACAGTGAGCCTGGAAGACCATCCTGGAATCTGAACTTGTCAAGAAATCAAGCAGAACCAACTATGGATAACCGAGGGGAATGTGCACATTGATGACTGACCTTTGAGTCTGTCCGGTGCGGGTGATTAAAAAACAGCAGCTTTCTGAAAAGACATGGAGATGGAAAAAGTACCCAGTATGGAATAAAAAAAGCATTACATAATGTAATAGCTATCTGGTAAAATCTATTGGGTAAGCCTGGAATAGAGCTGCTACGTGTGAAACACCCAATCACAGCAACAACAAAGGTGTTGCCACTGGATATCTTTTGGAAAAAGGGTCGGAATGCAGATGCCTCATATTTAGACAGGGCACACAGATGAACTCATATTACACCTCTGACTCCTAGTGCGTGCACACAGGTATGGTTGTGCAACCTTGAAGCTTTGACGATCTTACTCCTGGGGTAATTCCGCGCCACTGCGCAGCAAAGGGAAGCTGCAAGAGCAGTCACAGACCACTCCCTAGCTGCGCAGGTCCATCGTTTCAGGCACTTGGCACAGACGGCAGAGAGGTAAATCACTGCAGGGCTGGGGACACCCCAGCCAGTGGCCCCTACCACTGGACAGGACTTCCTCTTCCACTGCAAGGAGTCAGAGCCACCCCCAGAAACCTTCCCACGCTGCAGGAAGCTCAGCATCCTCCCCTGCTTCCTTCCCCCATCACTCCTCAGCTGTGGGGGAGGGGCCACTGTACGGGGAGCTGCTCCCCCATCTGCCCAACCCCCGTGCATCCGGACCTCCCATACCCAGACACCCCCACCAAGCCTCACCCTGTACACCCAGAACCCCCCTCGCCCTCCATAACTGAACCTCACACCATTGAACCTCAACCCCTGCATCTGGTGCCCCTTGCACCCAGACCCCCTGCCTCTGGACCCCCAGCCCTGCACCCAGACCACTGCCCCACTGAGCTCTCTGCACTTAAACTCCCACCCTGATGAGCCCCCCCTGTACCACCCTGAGTCCCCACATCCAGACCCCCATGCCACTAACCCCCTATTAGCTGCACCCAGACCCCCATCCTGCCAAGTCCCACTCCCCCAGTACCCAGACCACCCTGCTGAGCCCCCCCACACAGATCCCTCTGCTGAGCCCCAACCACTTTCACCTGGAAGCCCCTGCAGAGTCCCCTGCACCTGGAACCCCCCCTCCCAACAAGCCTCTGTGCATCCAGATTCCCCCACACCTAGACCCCCCCCCACTGAGCTGCCTGCACCCAGATTGTCCCACACAGAATCCTCTCACCCCACATCTGGATCCCCCCACATTGAGCCCCTCTACACTTGGATACTGCCTGCCCCACACCCAGTGCACCTGGTGCAGAGGGGCAGGGCCCCAGGATGTTTCTGCGGCAGGCCCAGGCCTTGTGTTCTGTCAAGGTCGGGTGCAAACTCACCATGGAGTCCGTGTCCCCGGGGTAGGAAGTGGAGAGGCTGCAGGGTGATCTCCCTCCCTCGTGCAGCCGGTGGCCTGTGCTCCCCATTGCCTTACTGGAGCCTCTGCATTTATTTATTGACAAATTAAACTTGAAGAATTTTGCAGAATTTCAAAATATTGCGCACAGAATTTTTTATTTTTGGGTGCAGAATGCCCTCAGAAGTACAATCTTAAGCAACATAAATACGGGTGACATGATCTGGTCCTTTGAGTTCTCTGGATGAGAGAGGTTTATATATATATATATATTATTTCCCTTTCCTATCTCCAGAATAGTATATTAAAATCCACATCATTCTCCAATGGAGATTGCTCACCCCATACTCAACTTCAAGACACTCATCCACATCATTCTCCAGGGAAGATGGTTCTTCCCCAGTGTACCCTAGATAGCCTAAATATCAAGAGGGTAATTTATCACTAACCTATGTGCTGTTAGCAATTAATCCTCTTTTACTATGGTCTTGAGTGACTTTTCCAAAGAAGCAGTTTAAATAAAAGAGGAAGAAATTAACCAGTGTTCTATAAACAAGTAAGCTTTTGTCTTAATCTTACTGCCAGAATCATCATGAGTCTGGGAAATACAATGTTTCAGTATATAGCCCAAGAGGTACACAAGTAAGTCTAAAAAATGCCACCACTTTCTAGCAAATTGCAGGAAGAAGAAAAAATCTTTGATGTAGCTGGTAACAGGAAATTCATGACCTCTCCAAGGCTCGCCAAAGCCAGGCCATCTCTCAGATAAACTGTTTGCTGTACATTTCCTTCTTGAAAAGCTTCCTGATGAAGAGAGAAGGAAGATGCCTGTCCCTCTGTAGATACAGTGTTTCTTAAATCCTTGATCAAAATCAAATATCTCCTCTCCTCCCCTGTTATGATGTTTAAACAGATGCATCTGTTGTATGGACATACACACTGTCAAAATGACATTCAGAACCTGCCCCTTAAGGACAGAGCCTTCTCACTGGTAGTTGTTTCATGATAACCTGCCCTCTCTTTATCTCATAGAAAATGAATCCAACACCCTGTAGGAAACATCTTTGGGAAACATAAGATGTCTGTGAAACGTGGCCCTGTTTTTTGTTTTATTTTTGTAAGCGAATTCTAGTGCTCATAAAAATCAGCACCTAAAGCAATGGATAGAAACAGGCATAGCACAGCAAGTCTTTGTACAGACTTTTTCACCTATTTCTACCACTGCCTCTCAGCCCTGATCTGTAACCACTTGTGTTTGAATTTTGAGCTTCTCCTTACGTAGCAGGGACTTGTGTGGCCATGCTGAATAGTACCAAGATGCATGGTGGTTGCAGGATGGTAACTAGTTAACCTGGTTTTGCAGAGATTCAAATTGATACATGAAAGGTGGGTGATTTTAGGTTAAATCATTCATGTGGTTTGAGTTGTCTTTGATCTTCTTCAGCTGACACTGCTGGCAGACAATCTGAGCAGGCTAGAGAATATAAACCCACCTAATTTAGCTGAGAAGGTTAAATAAGGAACACCCTCTTTTGCAATATTTCTTTTCCTCATCTGAAAAATTGGGAACTTATCAAAAAGAATCATGGTAACTTCTCTTTGAGATATAACCATCTCTTCCTCCCCATGCTCTTTATATGTAATTTTAAGTCATGTCTAAGAGAGTTCCTTATCTATGTTGATCTTAGAAATTAGAAATTAATCCAAGAGAATTACTAGTTTCTCTCTCTCTTTTTATTTCAGTGGTGCTCAAGGTAATGGCACCTCATCTTGCTTCTAGAAAACACATGCCATCACCCTACTCTGGCTCATTTATCAAAAGAAGATTGCAGTTAATCCTTCTGGAAGAACATGTTGTTCGCATAGATATTCAATGCAAGATACACAAATACCCAAGACTCTTCTGGAGGCCTGAATTTTAACATGAGGTTTTGTACAAGTAAGATGATGGAAGAACTCAGTGGACTGGTAATGAGATAGTGAGAATTTCATTTCTGAGTTGCTAGTTGGAAGCCAGCACCTATCAGTTATAACCAGAAATTATTACTTTCTAATAGGAGTTCAACGGCCTATATGAAATGGATTCAGTTGCACAATCTAGTACCGCAGGGACTGTTGTCCATATCAACAGACAAATCAAGGATTAAATGGACTGTAAGCTCTGTAGGGGTAGGGATCATGTCTTTTTCATATATCAGTAATTAGATGGATGTGGTAACTACCCTCTTGCAAGGGCTGAGACACACTGGCAAAGTGGTGTGAGGAAGCGCCACCATGTGTGTACCCATTCTGTGAATAAATACCGGGTTCCGGGACCATCAATTCAGCTCCTTCCAGCAGCACTACACCCACTATAAACAAATGAAAAAATATTGTTATTCAAGAATATTCATATCCAGGTTTTTTTCCATAGGATGATCTCAGATGGTACGTGGAAGGATCCTTAGAAGGTGCCTTGGAGAATTAAACCCTGTATTTATTCACTCAACAGATGATGAGATGTACTGTTATCAAGCTTAAAACTGGTGCACTTCTAGAGAAATGCTTAAAGAAGAACGTTTAAACAGTTCTGGTTCAATTAATATTAGTTTGTATTCAGCATCTGTAATAATGGTGCATAAGAAGTCCTCAAAATTTAACTGTTTGCACTGGAGTCCTTGGAAGTATGGAGTCTGTGGGACAGAGTCTTCTAGAAAAATTTCCTGGGTGGTTTCTTGGTTTTCTGAGTTTTCATTCATAGCAATTTCCTCAGAGAAAACCTTGGAAGAGGCAAGATAGAATTTCCAACACAGAAGCCTGCCACATAGGGCTGCCCAGCAGGAAGGCTTCTCAGCAGGTAGTCTCACACTTTTGCAAAGACAAATGATCTCTCCTAAGTTTTCTCTAGCAGAATTTTTTGGCATGGAGGAGGGAACAAAAAACAAACAAACAAAAGCTCAAAGACAGACAGACAGATAGATAGATCAGATTTATGAACATTAGGTTAAAACTATAAATATTAGACAGAAAAAGTCTAGCTCCCAACTTATTCCAGAAAAACGCAGGTTTTTGCATTTTGGTTATGTCATAGGAGCTAACGGTTTAACCTTCAGCCAAACTCATCAGGATGCGCAGTGCTGACCTACAGAAGTTCAAGGGTCAGCTGGAAAAAAAATGGTTAGAAATCATCTGTCAGAAAAAACGCCCCACTGGCATAGTGGGGAGATACATGAACTCCAGCTCAAGCCAAGTCTTATACCAAAAGAGTGGTTTAAGATCAGTGAGTCGGACAAAGTTGTAGATCCTTGGAGCATGCAAGAACAGTGCTAAAGGTGGAACGCTACAAAGAGCTACTGATTGAAGGGCTCAAACATGAATGCTTAGTTGCTGGTTCGCAGAACCAGAGATATCAGTAATGGAAAAGACCTATTAGATCAGCTATGATATTTTTCTCTATTGATTTGTTCAGTCCATTTTCAGACTGGACTGTGATGAACCTTGTGAAAGCTTGTTCAGTCCATTATAGGAGGAGGCCCAAACAGCAAAGTTCAAATTCGGATTGAAGTTGGAATCAGCACTTTTTCCCAAGTTTACGGAGGTGGCAAGCAATAGTGGTGTTTTGGATCAGGCGCTCTGATTCTCTCAATTCCAGTAACAGGACTCTAATCCCTTAAGTGTGCATATACATAAAGGTCCTTATTCTTTTGTAAAGGGTTTTTGGGGAGAACATGTACTAACTAAACTGAGGTGATCACGGTGCTAATTGATTGTACTCTACACCACAAGTTCCATGAAAGAAACACTAGCTTTGTCATTCTACGTTCATTAAAGCAGGTGCATACAACTCAGGTGATTATATCCAAGCAGCACAATAAGTGACAAATCAATCAAGCCTACAATATATTGCATTATGAATGAAGGGTCTGGTCCTGTCACCAATTAAAAGGTGGGAAAAAGGTTTTGTTGACTTCATAGCGGGGCAGGAGTGAGCCTGAAGATAAAGGTGATATTTTCCGAGAAGAAATCACTCAAAGAAATAAAATGGAACAAGCAAAGTTCAACTTCTGATACAGCTCAGCTTGTGGCCATGAGCGGCACTTGTGGACTTGGTACATGACAATTATGCATGTTGATTTTCACTACTTTCTAGGAGAGCATGTGTCTTAAACTGGACATGAGAACAATGCCTACCCCAGTGCTCTCTTGTATAGAAATTCATGGCAAGTAAGTTACACAATTAGAGAGAGATTACAATAGACATCACAATAGACATCGCTATGCATGAAAAGAAGCAAGCAATTTATTCCCAATAGGGCCCACAGCTTTTTATTGCCTTTCTGAAATCCAGTGACGCTAGCTGTCATTTTGATTCAGGAGACTGAGCTTTGATCAAAGTTTCTCTCGGCTTTTCTTTCTTTTGACGAGACCCCAATCTCTGCATGCTGGGCCGCAACCTATCTTCCAACTCTATTACTTTATGTAAAATTTTGTAGACAGCAAGGAAGAAGGCAAGCCGGAGTCTTCTTGATTAACATCAGTTCAACCCACTAGAAAATGAAGAAGCAAGATAGGCGCACGAATACAATGAATGTAAAACCAGCCTAAACGGGTGCTAGCTGTGTTCTGAAAGTAAAAGAAATAAAATAAAAGGAGAAAAACATAACACATACTTCCATTACCACATTCTTCAAGTCTTCTGAGACTAAGGGGCCAAGGGGTCATTAAGGCAGCAGTAAGCATCCAGTCCCCTCTTGCTAATCTAACATAAAAGTGAGTTGCTTCCTGAACAGAGTAATTTGTCTGGCAAATCCCCCAGCTCAGGTATTCTATACTTTTCTCCTCACACTACAAGACAGAAAGGATGGCAGGTTAACCTCTAAACCAGCTTGACTCATCTTTTGAGGGGGCTCCTTTTGGAGGGAGGAAGGTTTGGGAGAGGCACTGATTAGAAACTTATCTGACACATGAGAGATGATATAGCTAAAAGTCACTGATAATAGAGGTGAAAAAGACATATTAGGTCAGGTTGCCCATCCCTTCCCACCCTCAGAGCCACTGTGATTGTACCCTGTAATGTATTCTCAAGTGCTTTGTTCTCTCCGGCATTAAATTACACAAGTGATGAGACTTCCAGGATGCAACACACCATACAGTAATTACAGTATTTTGTGCCTGAACATTTCTACCTCAGACAGATTGCTAATCAGACTATTAATAATTTAGCTGAAGGGGTAAGTACAGTGCTGACTTTTCATAACCTTGACCCCTGACCTGAGGGAACTTAAATCCCCTCCAGAAGTGAAACAAAATTCAGTCCATCTTTGGAAAAGAAAGACTCTAATATAATGTTACTGAAATGTATATCAAAGGGGTTTTATGTGACAATGACTATTTTCTAACAAGGACTAAAACTCATTTTTAGTGAAGTTCACATCATTTTGAAGGCCATCTGCATTACAGACAAAGCTTAAGTGGAAGAACAGAAGTATCTGCACAAAATCTCTGTTCTCAAGTTCTCAGCTTTTTAAAGTGCTTTTGTTTAACATAATGCAAGCTTGAAACCATTTCTAAGAACTTACCCTAACTCCAAGGAGACATTGCTACAGAAGAGTTCCATACACAGGGTAGGTATTTATATCTCAAATGGCATCAAGGCCAATTAAAAAAAGAGTTGGCTTGAGTCAACGGACCAGCAGTTCATTTTCAAAAGCACAAACGAGACTCAGGCATCCAACTCCCATTCATGTCTTTGAAAATCTCCCTTCAGATTCCAATCTCAATTACACTGTTCTAAATCTGGAGTAACTCCAATGAGTTCATTCGCATCCCTGTAAATCCAGAGTTCAACTCAGTGGAGTTACTGTAGACTTGCACCAGTACAACTGAAATCCGAATCTAGCCCCATGAGTCTGCAATCATTTCTGGTCCTGGATGAAATGGAACAAGTGGCAGAAGACTCACAAGGGAGCCTGACATCCTGGGATTTCCAGACCCGTTTTGCAAAGAGAGACTAAAAACTCTGATAAAGTTTTGATATTGTCCAAACTGATGCAGACCTCCATGCCTTTTAAGAAGTTCTCCCATCACTAATATTTTTCCATTCCTGCCTAAAGCTTGCTTCTGCAGATGTACGTGCTGGTCTTCGTGTAGCCTCACTCCTTGAACACGTCCAGTGTGCTTGCTGAATTTTTCATGAATTGCCTATTAAATATGCAGGCTTTCAGGTGTGCAGTGGAGCTGACATTTTTACCCTTTAGGATCAACACAACCCATATCTTTTGTAGAGAACGATCTAAAGCACAGAAACACCTTGATTTTCAACATACATTTGGGCAAAGGAGAGAAAATTGTCCTAATTGACCCTTCAGCTGCCACATCATCATTCTTCCCAAGTGCTTTCCTTTTGCCATTTATTAGCATTGCTAATACCAAGCACCTAATTTTTATGCCACTAGCAGTGGTTCTGAAAGCCATACTGAACTTTTTAATCCATTTATCTATTAATTTATTATCTAATTAAGGTTCACAATGATAATGCTATTTGTTTAAAAGTGCCCTCAAACTAAACCAATACAGAACACACATGCACTCAAATCAATTTAAATGGTCTTTGGTAACGTTTTCCTTAATCAGCTGGTAACGGTTGCATGTTTGAAGGGAAGCAAAATTCATTTTAACTTCATCAGAATTAAGTGATTTACTTGTAGAGTGACAAACTGATAGAAATGAACGTGTGCGCTACATCGTGTAGCGATGAGACAGTATCAGTTATGTGTTTCACAAGACCCATGCAAAGGCCCCGGTGAAGTTTGCAGAAAAATTGTCTTAGGATCTGGTTTCAAACTCAACAGGAAAAAAAGTTTCAATGCGATTTAGCAATAAATCTTACACGGTAGCTTGCAAAATATCTGTGTAGATATTCTCTGCTACAACTATCTTGTTGGTACAGTAGCAAAAGATGCTAATGCCACATGCATGCTCTGCATGATTATTACAGCAAAACAACATAAAGAATTTCTTGTGCTTTATTAACATGTACAAATTCAGTTATAATTCTTAGGAGACTAGTGAGATGTTTTGCCTGAGCCTCCATGCCTGGAGCTGTTACGCATAATATCTCCAGAGGCGAGAGAGGCAGCACAGGGAGAAGGTCCCTTGTGATGACAATACAAGAGTTATACCCAGCAGTCCCTCTACTGTAGTCTTCCTAGAACGAAGAGGACAGAGCCATGGCTGCACACTTGCCCCACCCAGGAATGCTCTCTCTGGGGACTCTTAACTGGCTGCTCTTGGCAAATGGCCAACTGGACTCAAAAATGGTCATCATGTATTCAGATACAAAATCTGCATGCACATTTGCAGTGACTGCATGTCCAGAGTAGGTACATATGACTACATGCTGATTTACAGACCTGACTCACTGGAAGATCAAGTTTTAAGTTAATTGTCTACGGTCACAAAGGGATTCTGTAGCACACTTGGAAAGGGAACCCAGGTCCCCAGACTCCCTCCCCCTCAAGAAACTGTACTAGCAGGGGTATAGACTGCCACTGAAGGGACTTGTTTCATTTGATTATTTACAAATACCTCAGAACATCTTTCAGACCCCACAATCATGCACGTTGACACCATGGCCTCAAATCTAAATCCCCATGGATTTATTCCGTTCCGCTCAGCCTGAAAATGCACGGAGGGACCCCCATTCATTCTTGATGTTTGTGTTTGAACATGATTAAGGACAACCACGGCTGTTTTTTTCCTCCTCTGTATGAAGCATCTTTCTGCTGGTTATTTATAGCACAGCATAAGATATTTTTAAGATAACGAAAGGCACAAGAAGCCAGGCTGAAAATGCAGTTAGCTAAGGTTTCTTTAAGTAAAAATGCATGGAGAAGTCTTCTGAAAATATTTACTTCCTAAGTATTTTTTATTTTAATACCAAACTACTTGCAAAAAGAAAATGAAAAGAAATAAATACAAGATATTTGTGCTCCAACCTGCACATAAGAAATCAATCCTCACATTAGCATAGTTTTGAAACTTCCACAGCATGTTGTCTATGCTAACTACAAAGGAAAGACATGGTCTGGGGCATGTAACCATTCACTTTGGTTGAAAATTGAC
Source organism: Trachemys scripta elegans (assembly GCF_013100865.1). Taxonomy (NCBI): domain Eukaryota; kingdom Metazoa; phylum Chordata; order Testudines; family Emydidae; genus Trachemys; species Trachemys scripta. The sequence continues at coordinate 329,314,817 of NC_048298.1, read as the reverse complement.
ACAAACCTTTAAAAATAAAAAGTGAAGAAATAAATGTGATGGGCTGTTTTTCCTTTGCATAAAACAAGGAGGCACTCGGGGCCTGCTCTAACTCTCACTGAAGGCAACAGGGAATCCATCCACCGATTTCAGGGGAAAACAGGCTCTTGGCGTAATACAGCACAAGCAAGAGCCACGCCACCCAAAGAGCTGCTCTCCTTGATCAGTGGAGACGAGATTTGGTTGAGCGGGTTTGCTGGATGATGTCTTTTTGAGTGACAGACGTGGCTTGAGTAACAGATGTGTGTTCAGTACGCACATCCTGTTTCCAGAGTTTCTTTCTCTCCTTCCAGACCCTATTTATCTTGGCTGACATCGAGCCGTTGAATTAGGTTTAATATTGGAAATGTTTTCTGGATTAGAGATTTCTATTTAATAATCCCAGGGAAAAGTACTAAAGGTGCCTGCCTCACAAAAGGCTCACTGGTGGGTAGCTAATCATGACAGGCACTGAGCGACTCCTGAGAGGGGCTGACTTCTGTGGGCACTCAGCACCTAAAAGGACTGGCCCCTAAGATTCTTGCATTTGTTTTACTGCTAGATGCTAACATACAGGTCATCACAGAGGGCCGGCTACAGAACCCCTTACTCGACCTGGTGCATAAGGTGAACTGCCTGAGGAGGGAGGGATAGCTCAGTGGTTTGAGCATTGGCCTGCTAAACCCAGGGTTGTGAATTCAATCCTTAAGGGGGCCATTTAGGGATCTGAGGCAAAATCAGTACCTGGTCCTGCTAGTGAAGGCAGGGGGCTGGACTCGATGACCCGTCAGGGTCCCTTCCAGCTCTATGAGATAGGTATATCTCCATATATATATATAGGGACTGCTCATCAGTCTGCCTGAGAGGTTTGCAATCTAGCCCCTATTTTGTAACTATATTAAATGCTGCTCTCAGTCCTTAGATTCCCCACTCCAATAAAAAAGTGAATTCAGTATCAGCATATTTGACCTCAGTAGGAAGAGATAAAGGCCCCACAAGAGGAAACTAATTGATTCCTGTGCGGGTTGAGGGGAAGGGGTCTCAAAGGTACAGTGGTCAACTAAAACAAAACAGAGAGGACAAGAGGAGGGCGCCAGTGGGTGACACTGAGTGCAGAAAATCCCAGGTGAAAGGTTCCAGGCTTCCAGCCCGGGAGATTGAAGCTCTCTGTTTAGCTACAGCCCAGAGACAGCACACACGCGGGCAGGGCAGGCTCCCCTCACAATGCCCCACCAATTCACCTTATTCCTGACAGGGAAGAACTCTCGTGGAGTTCAGCCTCCAGAGCCGCTTGATCCCTGTCCCTTTGTGGAGATTGCCAGCAATGGCACACATTGTAATAGTGTCTGGACTAAAAACACCAACTGATAACATGTACAGAAAGCCAACAAACAGCTGTCAGATGGTAGGTAAGTCTTGATCGCTTCTGACCTGGGCTGGAACTGGACCAAGGGCCACCCAGAGAGGAAAAGCTTTGTAACCTATTACCCCTGATTGCTCCTCTTACCCAAAGAGCCAATAATTTGGGCCCTCACTCAATTTCAGGATCACTGAATGTTATTACTTAAGAGACCGTATCTTATAAGAGAAGCCAAATACACTCTTTTGTTTATTTTTTCCACTTGCTTCCCTTACACGTTAAGGTCCAATCCTGCAATCAGACCCGAACGGACAGACCCTGACACCTGCACGGAGCCCCAATTTTTTCAATTGCAGACTCGATCAGGCCCTTCATTTCCAGCTATGGATATATCTTTGAGTTACATAAAAGGAATACCAACTTTTCTGGGTAAAATGAATGCACGGGAACAAATTCTGCTCTCAATTATGGCAGCATAAACCAGGTTACATCAGTGCAACAGAGCACAAAATAAAACCCCACAGGCAGGGCCGGCTCTAACTTTTTTGCTGCCACAAGCAGCAAAAAAAAGTGCCATCCCGCCGAGCCCCCCCCCCCCCCCCCCAGCCCGCCCCCGCGCGGCGCCCCCCCGACCCCCCCCCCAAGCGCCGCGCCCCGCGCCGTCCCCCTGCCGAGCGCCGCGTTGCTCGCTGCACCGCCAGAACCCCTCCCTGAGCGCTGCATCGCCCCCCAGCTGAGCGCCACGCCACCGGAGCGCCCCCACCGAGCACCGCGCTGCCAGAGCGCCCGTCCCTCCCACGGAATGCTGCGCCGCGCTGCCCCCCGCCACCCCAAGATTGACCGCCCCTTACCAGGTGCCACCCCAAGCATGTGCTTGGTTGCCTGGTGCCTGGAGCCGGCCCTGCCCGAAGGCTTTTATCCATATTGGGATAGGGAATGGTCATAGATTTGCAAATCAAGTGGACCAAGTGGACCAAGGTGGCATATCTCATATATACCAATAGTTCAGTGATAGCCATTAAAATGTTACATGGGATTAAACATTTGAATTTATCCTCTATAGTGGCTGTGTTCTCAATTACAACAGAACAAATTTATTAAATATCAGACTTGTATTAACATCACTCAGCAGCTATGTATTCCTGGAAAGTTTTTAGATCAGAAAAATAAAACACTGCACTATACCTAATTCAGGGGAGAGAAAGCAAAGTCAAATAGAACAGATACAGCTCAAAAGAACAAGGATGACCTTACGGTTAAGACATAGGACTGAGATCCAGAAGATCTGGGCTATTAATTATTAGTACGACACCAGTGTCTAGGCTCCGCCAAAGACTTCCTGTGTGAGCTTGGACAAGCCAAACCTCTCTGTGTCCCAATCAGTAAAAGGATCATAATAATACATCCCTTCCTCAAAAGGGGATTGGCAAGGATAAATTCTCCAAATTAAACACCAGTACCAACTAATCACTTATTTAGAGTCTATAAAACCCGATGATGCATAAAGAAGGCTGAGTCATCACCATGCATGTCAATGTTTTATATGACCTCCCCCATATAGCCTTCTAGTCAAGAGAAAGTGACAGATTATTTTTCTTGTGCTGCTAATGGAGCTAAAATTAACACGGCTCTTTTGTTATCATTGGTTAACAAGATCTTAAGCTTCCATTATGCCTTATCCTGTCTAAATATCTCTGTTACCCCAATGATATCAGTACAGCACTGGTAATCTGTGGTGTCTGGTTAGCTGCTGCTAAGGAACCAGCAATGGGAGGGCCATGTATCGGTTTGTTTTTGCAAGATCTTATGCAGATAACAGCTAGCACTTTTTAAAAAAGGAAATGCCACAAGCAATGGATTGTTAGGGTTAAATCTCTCCTTAGATATTTAAAACACAGAGGAATTGCTGTCAAATTTGAGTCTAAAACACTATGTGTTTCAAATGGGCTCCTTACATTTTTAATAAAAAATCCAAAAATCCAAAGGCTCACTCACCCCAATATAAATCAGGAGTAACTCCAGCTGTCAGTGCAGTTACATGACTATGAGAAAGGGGTGCGTGAGACCAGACTCAGGTCCTACAAAGGCAGTTATGTGTAGGGTGACCAGATGTCCCATTTTTAAAGGGACAGTCCCGTTTTTGGGGACTTTTTCTTATTACCCCCCACCATTACCCCGCATCCCCTGTCCTGTTTTTTCACAGTTGCTATCTGGTAACTCTAGTTATGTGTGCAAGGTTATGTGTGTAAGCGTGAGCATGTATGGACTGGAGCCTAGAGGCAATTCCATACCCACAGACACTACTCAAGTCAGTGACTCAGAGGTGCGAATTAGCCTTCACTAATCACTACATTTCTGCAGAGCCTTCCAATCTGAAGGATCCCAAATCATTTTACACACTGCATGGTAAGGGTAACAGTGGAGTCTGGAACCCAGCACACAACCAACACACCGTCCTTTTCTGTCTCCGCTCATTTAATATTTCTTAGTCTAGTTCCTCCCTCCCTTCTTTCCTTCCGTGTTTTACTACCCCGGGGGCTCTTTCTCCAATTCCCCACTAAGTACTCAGTTAGGTGGTGCTCAGGGTGGGGGATTCTCCACTAGTTCTGTCATGCCAGACTGCCAGTGTTCTGGAGACTAACCCAAGTAGCATCGGAACAGACATCAGAAGCTTGGGCCAGTAGACAGCTGTATGAACCACTACATACGAACATCTCTCATAGCTGCCTGCATTAAGGGCACAAAGATAAGGTGGTGATATACAAGCAACTTTACTCTGCTTTGGTTGCAACAGCAGGGGCACAAAAAGCCATACAGCTTCCACTTACCCAACTGCTCCTGTTCTCTGCCCTCTTTGGACTAGTCTGGTCTTTCTCCCAAGGTTGGAAAACACTTTAAAAAGGGACCTAATACATTCGTTGGTCCCTGACCTATCTCACAGAAGAAACAGCTTGTAGGTGGTGGAAGTTTCTCAAACACATAGTAGCCATTGCTGCTTTAACTACAGCCAAGGGTACATCATCTCCAATACAATTTTCTTGCTGAACTCTTTCATCAATATGTTTGTCTCTACTATGCTGATCTTATTGTGATGATGGGCGGTGAGTACAATACTCAACTTTAATTATTCCTGAAAACCAAGCAAAGACCAAATTGAAAAGCACAGGCTTTCAGCTTCTTTTGGCTAAGTTAGGAAATCATTTTCTCAAACAGGTGTCTCTCTGAGAAGGAAATAAAATGGATTGATAAGCATCTCCTCTCACACTCCATTCACATTATAGACGGTCATCACCCAGCACTGCAAAAAAGAAACTCAGAAGTGACAGAGCCATGCTTCTTCTAAGAGGCAAAGAATCAATACCAGCTAAAAAAAAGATAGCACATGAAATGAAATGAAAGAAAGCACTTGCAGTCAGATCTGCAGTTGGTGGAAATCGACTTCAATAGGCCGATTCACACCAGCTGACGATGTAGCCCAAGATTATCGGGAAAGGTGGTCGGTGTTTTACTGAATTAATCTCACTTGGTGAATTTTGGTCCAGGTATTCACTGTTTATTTTGTTTTTAGAAGAGAATTCTGGGATCTCCTACAGGGAAGGCACAATGTGTTAATGTGGAAGATGACAGCCTGACTTTCAATGGAACAGAACCACACGCAATATTCCAAATGAGGGCCTACTACCACTTAATATAAGACATTAGGACACTTGCAGTATTATCTTTTAATCCCTGTCTTTATACAGCCTAGCGTTTTCTTTACTTTTCTGACTGCTATTATGCATTGGGCCCAGGATTTCAGCAAGCTGTCCACAGTGACACCTAAGGTCATTCTCCTGAGTGGTGGCAGTTCATTTAGAATCCAGCTATGTGTATAGGTAGCTCAAAGGATTCCCTCCAAAGTGCACTATCTTGCACTTGTCAAAACTAAAGTTCACCTCCCATTCACCTAGCTTTGTTACGTCACTTTGGAATTCCTCATACTCTTCTCTAGTCTTGACTATCTCGATACCATTGTGTTATCCGCTAATGTTTCCATCTCTCCATTCACCCCCTTTTTGAGTAATTAAAGAATATACTAAACACCACCAATGGCACCCCCTCCTAATTTTTTGCTGTGGTGAGAATTAAGCATTTATTCCTAATCTGTGTTTTCTGTTTCTTAGCTGCTTCTGATCCACCACAGTACTTTGCCTCCCTGACCACGTTTTTTTGCTTCCTTGATAACCTCTCATCTTTTTAAAAGTCCAGATAAATAATATCCACTGACTCTCTAGTATCCATTATTTTGTTCACATGCTCAAAGAACTGTAGTAGATTGAAGAATCACAATTTTTCTGTTCACATGTTTCAACTTTCTCTTTAATTACTGCGTTGATCAATAGCCATGTGGCGTTGAAGGCTCACAGGTCCATCATTCACAGGATCCCACCATACCACGTGCTACCCTCCAGACCTCTGCTACAGTAGCTGACTTTAATTAAATATTGCACATTTTTGTAAACAGCTCAATCTCAAGTACCTACAGAACTCAGAGATGAACTGCTTGGCTCAGGGGATCCTTTCACCATTTAAAATCCAACACAGGTTAGTAACGATCAAAAGTGGGTTGGTTAGCAATCTGGCACTTATGTGAAATGAGACTGGTGATTTCCCAGAAATCAACTAGCTGCATGCCACACAGAAGCCAACGCCACAATTAACATTAACTGGTAGCCACGTTGGCAAAGAAACTAAAGATTGGGGACTGGGCATGGAGACTGAACTACAGTGTTATCTTCCATGTCAGGGTGGAGCCATTTTGATACAGCAGGGTGGGGAGTTTACAAGCCCCCTGCTTATGCTCTACCTGATCTGTGGATAAGCAGAGAACTTCAGTCTTCAGGGCTGTCAATCAGGCACTTTTCATGAGAACCTCTAGAAGCAATTTTTTAAAAAAAAAAAGGAACCAAAAAAACCCAGCAATTACAACATTTGTCATTTTTAAAGTATTTTAAAAAAAGGTATTTGTGCCACAACCCCTGTGCCCCCAAAATAATATAAAATAAAATGGGCATTTCCCTCTCTGTGAATGCAAAGCCCCTACAGTTAGGAAGTACTGTGTTATGTGCTGGACAGCAAACCCATTATAGCTTTGGAGAAATCAATATGTTGTGTTTTTTAATTTCACAAAAATACCTCCCCACAATACTGTATGTAGAGTACTGTTTGTGGAAAAATGAGCTTCAGCAATGAATTATATTGATTAAGACAGAAACACTGGATGATTCAGCAGACACTGTCATTAGGGGAGTAACTGGAAAGTAACGTTGCCTTACTGTACACTCAGTGTGAATATTAAAGATGCCCAGAACTTAATATCCACAGAACTCCCATCAAAAGAAATACAGAAATTTATTTCAATGAGAAAGGGACTTGCTAAGCTTGAGAGACGCTTCCTAGCCTATACACATAAGCTGTCCCTTTTTTTTTTTGCTCCTTCTACAGGAACTTAAGACCTCATTAACCCCCCCTCCTTGCGTTTTGGGGATAGGGAAGAGGAGCCCTTTTAAAGTTCAGGAATGAAAAATGCTTGCCTTTGGGGACGAATGCATTTATGGTTATGTAAACACCTTCAAAACCCCAATGATCCAGTGTAGTGCACACCTGTGGCAGATTGTCACAACATTCAGGGGTTGGATGGGGTCTGGAGGGTTAGGGGGAGGATTCTTAAGAGCCGTGCCTGATGGAGTTAAGTATTCTAGGGCATGCCTAAATATGCCAGCTACACAAAACTGGGTAAAGGCAGGGGATACCATTTTGGATGGGAGGCTAGGTGGGCATAAAGTTCAGCCAAAGAAATTGGTTTATGACTGGTCTCTTGGGGACTTAGCAGCTATTTAGTGTGAGGGCTTGTCTACATTACCTGCTTCGTGTTGGCTGATACAACAGAATTTCTAATACTCTTCTGGAGACATTTGATTTATCACTGATAAATCACTGATGAAATCTAAAGCTCAGTTATAAAGAGAGGGTTCAGACAGAGCCATATAAAGGGCTTCCCCCCCCCCCGGCTTATAAATAACCTAGTGAAGATACTTACTATGATAGCCCCACACAACCTCAGCACCAGTGACTGCCTGCTCCTGGCTTTCATTCTTAAGGCATAATTATTGTTTTTGGCTGCTGACTGACAAGGCCTGTACACTCAAAAACGATGAAACCAATCTACCCTTATGGCCACAGCCTTGCTTTCAATAGCTGTAATGTATTCCCTTTTCATTTCTATGCATTCCTTGGGTGACATCTGAGTGGAAATAACACATGCACGGTTTAGCCTTCATCTCTTATAGACATGATTTATGTTCCTCATACCACAGCTCTAGGAGTGATCATTTGTATTTATACTATATTCCAGCACAGAAGCTTATCAAACAACCCCCTCACACACTCCTAAACAGAAGCAACTCCTGAACAGGAGAATGGAGTGACAGCCATTTCAGCAGGAAGGAGTGCTAAGGCATCACTGCATGCATGCCTTGGCGGCTCACAAACATCTATGCTGAAACATTTCCATTCAGACATGTATACAGGGAATTTAATCCTTGTCTACACGGTTCGTGGCTTGTTCAGGTGGGCCACGAGACGCTTTGTTTACCTGGAGCTTCCGCAGGTATGGCTACATGTAAAGTCCATGCCATAAGAGAAACTGATTTACTGAAGCATTCTAACTTTTCACATCATCAATTTCATCTCACCATTGCTTGTCTGTTGTTTAACATACAAGAGCAATATACTTCCAGACCTTGCTTGGGGCAGCTAACGATGGTGTGTTTGTGTGGGATGAAATAGTAATTCATTTCAGACAGAGAGGTAATTCATTGCAGACACTCTTTAAGAGACTGGGGGAGAAAATCAAATGACAGATGATTTTACAGTAGTTAAGGATTTTTTTTAAACTGCTGACCCTGGAACTGGAAATCGCAGGAAATGGAAAGATTAACACACAGAACCGTCATTGACGCTTGGGGGTTGACAGCCATGTTTTGCTGGGCACTTATACTTATTTTTTTAAAGCAGAAAAAACAGGGAAGTGTTTGATTTTTTGCCCCCCACCCCATATTCACAGAGTTACAACCCTTATGGAAAAACCTGAAATAAGTTAACAGGAATGAAATCAGCAGGGTGCTACAGAAATAACGCTAAACAATCACAGAATTGAACACAGAAGGATATTCTTTTCTCACTCTAAGTTCTATCCAATCTTATACAAAACCTATAGAAAGGTTGTCATTTTTTATCCAATTCTATATTTTTCCATAAGGGGAGTAACAGATTTTATTTATTGTTTGTTTAGCAATTACAAACTGATTGGTGCTATACAAGATGTGGAAATAATGACCATTCATGTTCAGGTGAATGTTTATCCTTTTAAAATTAGGACTAAAGAAGAGAGATTTCACTCTGGGTAAGTCAGAGCTGGTGCTAACTTGGTGGAAAGGAGTTCCTCTCATTTAAAATTAGACTCAGAGTGTCCCTTTAGAGACTGTGAGCTAACACACACAGTTAAAGATGGTTAGAGACAGACAAGTACCTGTGAAACAGCATTGTGGGGTTCAGGATTTACTGGGACTGATTCCCACTGTGGGACTCCAGTTTTTATATTGGACTAATAATAATTCCATTCAAATTTATGAAGTTACTCCACTATAAAAATGGAATAATGCAAAAGTGAATTAGGCCCACTCTCTCAATGACTTCACATCTGATTTGCTAAGTTTACAAACAAAAGATTCCCCATCTTCCCTTGCCCCCCGTTCAGCCCTAGAGCCAGCCCTGGAAACTCAAGCTAGATCTGAAAATCCAGCTGTGTTCTTTCTTCATTACCAGCATAGGTTCTGCATTCAAATTTATCAGATAATTGTGCTGATGATGCAACAGGTAGAATAGACTCCAGCTCCCTCTTACATAGCTGGTTTGGCTCTGTAGTTCTAATAGGAATAAAAGCTTGGTTTGGACAATAAAATAAGATATGAATTGAAGGGAGAAGATCTCTTGAAAAAAGTGGTGCTAGTTGTACTTTTTTTTTTTTTAACCACAATTGCACTTTAAGACAGACTATATGGGATGAGAATAGCGTGGTTGGTTTAATTTTGGAGAATATTACAACAGTAACCAGATAAATCAGCAATCCTAACAACCAAGGACTACTAATACATTGCACTGTATGGACGTGTTAATATTATTTGCCTAATGAATAATAAAGTGTGAATTTGAAGTAGTTGTACTGAGAGTTCCTTATACCTGGAATACTGACAATGCACCCAGTTCATTACTAAAAATTGGGAACTAGGTACAAGCAGGCAATTCCCATTCCACCTGGGCATCACGTTTAGGAAAACCCACTTTTGTCCTCACAACAGTGGGAATAATACAGTGGTCAGATGTCATGTCACTGTCCTGGTTATGACCCCCATGCATTTTCCGACCCAAAGGGTATGCTGCCTCCATCAAAGGGAAAGAGGTTTTAAGACTTGCAAAAGAGAGTGGAACATAGTAATTTTAGCAGAAAGGCTACAAAAGAGGGGTGCAGTCTTTTAAGTAGAATTCAGTGGATGGTGGGGATGTTCAGAACATCTTTTTAGTAGGGAGACACTGAACTTGCAGCTATAACTCCCTTCAGCGTTAATGGGAGCAGTGAGAATAAAGCACATCCAGTTGAGGATGTATTCCTTAGACCAGGGGTTCCCGAACTTGGTTCGCGGCTTGTTCAGGATGGGCCACGAGACGCTTTGTTTACCTGGAGCTTCTGCAGGTATGGCCGTTCGCAGCTCCCAGTGGCTGCGGTTCGTCGTTCCCGGCCAATGGGAGCTGCGGGAAGCAGTGGCCCAGCCTGCGCCACTTCCTGCAGCTCCCATTGGCCGGGAACGGCGAACCACGGCCACTGGGAGCTGCAAGTGGCCGTATCTGCGGACGCTTCAGGTAAACAAAGTGTCTCGCGGCCTGCCAGGGGCTTACCCTGGACAAGCCGCAAACCAAGATTGGGAACCACTGCTTTAGACCATAAGGACAGAGGAATTACTGCATCGGCGCAAACCAGTGGTCCATTTCGTATGGTATCATATATCTGACAGTGGCCAATCCCAGATGGAACACATAAAACACCCATTATAAAATGAATCATTTTTCATTTTCACACTATTCATCATTGGGGGGGAGGGACAGCTCAGTGGTTTGAGCATTGGCCTGCTAAACCCAGGGTTGTAAGTTCAATCTTTGAGGGGGCCACTTAGGGATCTGGGGCAAAATCAGTACTTGGTCTGCTAGTGAAGGCAGGGGGCTGGACTTGATGATCTTTCAAGGAGATAGGATATCTCCATTAATTACTTTTATTATTAATCACGCAAAACTATAAGTGTGCGACAGGGAGCAAAAGTGAATTTCTTCCCATCTGCTGACTATCTTTGGGATGGATAGCTCAGTGGTTTGAGCATTGGCCTGCTAAACCCAGGGTTGAGAATTCAATCCTTGAGGGGGCCCTTTAGGGATCTGGGGCAAAAATCTGCCTGGGGATTGGTCCTGCTTTGAGCAGGGGGTTGGACTAGATGACCTCCTGAGGTCCCTTCCACCCCTGACATTCTATGATTCTATGATTCAAACACTTGAGAGTGGATTTACTGTTTGCCACCATGTTTGCCACTGTTTGCAGTCCTATTGACCTAACCTGGACTGCACATGGCAGCAGCAATACTCCAGGCCTGTGCATGGATAAGGATTTATAGCCATTGCAAACAGTATCCTGGTTTGCTTAGCTGTAGACACTATTATTTTTTCATATAAACATCTAATGATTTGGCTTAGATTACATACATGTTAGGTATTCAATTGCCTTCATTAATCATTTTCACTTCTTAACATTTTCCTCTGAGTGGATGAACAAATTCAAGAAAGCCCATCCATTAAAACAAATATTGGGGAGGTTTTGATCTGTCTAGATCCATCTCTGTTTGAGTACCTAGGAGAGCTAAATGCTAATAAGCCATATAACATCTGTTTGCCATCAGCTGCTTTGTCTGAAGATGTTTATTTTTAAAAAAGTTAATAAAAATGGCATTTGAAAACTGGTTTGGATTAGGCAGGTCAGATTGTGCAAACACTCTCTTTAAGGCCAGAATATTCAGAAGAGCTCAATTCCCAGTTAGGCACCCAAGGAAATAACCGCATTTCTGGAAGATAAATCTAGACGTTAAGTGTCACAATGGCAGAGGCTGGTTGTCTAGCACTTGAGAAAAATGAGCCCCAATTTTGTGCTCGGTGCACTTAGAAATCAGGGGTAAATCCTGCCCTCATTAAAGTCAATGACAAACCTCGCATTGACTTTAGTGGGGCCAGGATATCACCTTGAATTTTGTCACAGAATTTTTGTTTTCCCATCAGTCCTACTTGCCAGCACGGTATGTATAGTTGTTGTTCTGTGTGAGCCCGAAAGCTTGTCTCTTTCACCAACAGAAGTTGTCCCACCAATCTTGCACCATATGTATAATCAGTTTTACTGATTCCCCTATTCAGTCAATTTCCCCTCTGTTTTGTGTGTGGGAGAGTGTGTGTGGGGGGAGAGGGAGAGGGATCACCATTCTCTTTGTCTGTTCATCGGTCTTTTTTTTTTTTTAAAGGCCTGCTAGGGCAGGCATAGTTTCTCCCTTTATGTTTGCACTGTGCATAGTGGGTGCTATAAGCAGTAAATTATAAATACGATTAATTAAGGGGGGGTGGAAAGAGGAGGATAAGCATTAATTTTCCCCTTTTTCACAGATGAGGGAACTGAGCCACGGACAGGTTAAATATCAAACTTTAGCGAGTGGCCTACCATTTGGGTGCCCAACTTACACCTGGATTTTCAAAGCAGCTGAGAACCTGCACCTCCCTGTTGACTCTAAATGGAGTTGCTGTGGGACCCACAACTAGTAGACACTTAAAAAATTGAGTCAAAGAGACTTATCAAAGGTGACCCAGTGAGTCAGTGGAAAAGTCTGGACTAGAAGCCAGTTCTCCCAGCTCCCAACCTCACATTAAATCCCCATTTATGTTTAATGCATTTCTAACTGTATCCTGTATTTTATACTGTGGGTAAATCAGACAGGGCTTCAGCCCACAATAGGCAGAATGTTTATTTTAGATGAATATTTGGAATACATGCTCATTTCTAAACAGCTCATATAAGGCAGATTTCTTCCCAAAGTTTGTCTTCAAGGAGCCACAGTTTCCAGAGTATTTTACCCACGTCTCCTGACAAACAAAAGCCAGAATCCTGAAATGCTGTGATTAGTCTAAAACATGGCTTCCAGAAGTCTTATGATGGCTGTGCCAAGCTTTATAGGGAAATCTAATTCTCAGATTTAAGTATAAAAACTGGGTTTAATCCATTACTGGCACACATTAACAACAACATTACATTTTATATACTGCCATACGTCCAACAAACATGCACCTAGAGCCTATACCATTTTATAAGCACAATATATTTGATACCTACCAGGAGCTGTAGGCAAATGCCGAGGTTTATCTACCACAAAAATGCAATCAGTATCTCCACTCATCTATTGGAATTTACAAGCTATTTCTTTTTAAAATTAGTGTTTGTTGCTTAGGAACTAATTTTCATCTGCCTCTGTGGGGAGCTGAAAGAGTCACTCGGAAGCGAGCAGTTTACGATAATGCACAAAGGAAGACTCAACGGTTGTAAGGCATTTCTTTTGCGATGTAAGTACGAAAGGAACACGAATAGATATGCATGTGGGCGAATAAAGTCCAACACAAAGTGTAAGAAATGACACTAAATAAGAGAGCTGCTAAACTTGCTCAGTCTCAGTCTTCCATTACTAAAACCACTATGATGTAAACAGATGTGGATGGAATATCTGGCGTACAATGTTAAATAGGCTTGGACAGAAACCTCATCAAGTGGATTAAATTAGCCACAAGCTTGGGGCGAAGATAGCTCAGTGGGCTGAGAATTAGATACAGATTTACCTTTAAAGAGTTCTAGCTTGCATCCAGCTCAGTGGTTTGATCTTGCCAACCCCTATGGCATGTGAGTAAAGTAATTCACGTGAGCAGACACACTGAAGTCAAGAGATTACTCATATAAGATATTGTATTCATCCCATCTGTCTAGGTATTTGTATATCCTCTATCGTAACCCACAAATATTAATGAACTGGGACTTGATCTTCCATCCAATGACCTCAATGGAGCAGAATCAAACCTTTCATCTTCACAATGTCCCCTTCATACAGGGATGTATTACAGTCTCCATTTTACAGGTGAGGAGCTGAGGCACTTATCATAGAATCATAGAAGATTAGGGTTAGAAGAGACCTCAGAAGATCATCTAGTCCAACACCCTGCTCAAAGCAGGACCAACCCCAACTAAATCATCCCAGCCAGGGCTTTGTCAAGCCAGGCCTTAAAAATCTCTAAGGATGGAGATTCTACCACCTCCCTACGTAACCCATTCCAGTATTTCACCACCCTTCTAGTGAAAGTTTTTCCTAATATCCAACCTAGACCTCCCCCACTGCAACTTGAGACCATTGCTTCTTGTTCTGTCATCTGGTACCACTGAGAACAGCCTAGATCCATTCTCTTTGGAATGCCCCTTCAGGTAGTTGAAGGCTGCTATCAAATCCCGATAGCCACGATCTAGCCAGCTTTCTATCCACCTTACAGTCCATTCATCCAATCCATACTTTTTAACTTGCTGGCAAAAATACTGGGGGAGACAGTATCAAAAGCTTTGCTAAAGTCAAGATATAACATGTCCACTGCTTTCCCCATATCCACTGAGCCAGTTAACTCATCATGGAAGTCAATCAGGTTGGTTAGGCATGACTTGCCCTTGGTGAATCCATGTTGACTGTTCCTGATTAGCTTCCCCTCCTCCAAGTGCTTCAAAATGAATTCCTTGAGGACTTGCTCCATGATTTTTCCCGGGACTGAGGTGAGACTGAGTGGTCTGTAGTTCCTCAGATTCTCCTTCTTACCTTTTGCCTATTTGCCTTTTTCCAATAGTTCAGGACCTCCCCAGATCACCACGAGTTTTCAAAGGTAGTGGCCAATGGCTCTGCAATCACATCAGCCAACTCCCTCAGCACCCTCAGATGCATTTAGATCTGGACCCATGGACTTGTGCATGTCCAGCTTTTTTTAATTTGTCCTTAACCTGTTCTTTTACCACTGAGAGCTGCTCACCTTCTCCCCATGCTGTGCTGCCTAGTGCAGCAGTCTGGGAGCTGAACTTGTCTGTGAAGACCAAGGCAAAGAAAGCATTGGGTATTTCAGCTTTTTCCACATCATCTGTCACTAGGTTCTCTCCCCCATTCAGTAAGGGTCCCACACTTTTGCTGAGCTTCTTCTTGTTGCTAATATACCTGTAGAAACCCTTCTTGTTACCCTTCACATCCCTTGCTAGCTGCAACTCCTATTGTGCTTTGGCCTTCCCCATTACACCCCTGCATGCTTGAGCAATATTTTTATACTCCTCCCTAGTCATTCTTAGAAATTCAGGATATGAAACCAAAGCCCACAGAAGTCTATGGGAGTTTTCCATTGACTTCAGTAGTTTGTGGGACTGATCCTGTGGGTATGTCTACACTGCAGTAAAAAACCCAGGGTACTGTGTCTCAGAGCCTGGGTCAGCTGACTTGGGCTTGCTGGGCTTAGGAGGCAGGGCTAAAAATTACAGTGTAGACATGCAGGCTTGAGCCCTGAGACCCACCCCACTTGCGGGGTTTCACAGCCCAGGCTCCAGCCTAAGCCCTAGCATCTGCACTGCAATTTTTGGCCCTGCAGCCCGAGCCCTGCGAGCCTGAGTCACCTGACCCGAGCCAGCCGCGGGTCTGTTATTGCAGTGACTCAGATAGGACTAGATAGGACTAGACCCTAAGAAAGTCTCTTGCCTATAACTGAAGGGTAAGTTACTTGGTGGTTACTTGGATAGGCTGGTGCTACCTTGGATAGGACCAAAGTCACAGAGGATGTCTAAGACAGAGCGGAGTATCAAACTCAAGTCTGAGTCCTAGTCCAGTGCTGTAATCGCAAGAACAGCCTCCCCTCATATAAGTGTTTAAGGCCCCACTTTAGGACAGCAACAAAAACAAACATGCTCATGATCACTGGGACTTAATCACATGCTTAAGTGCTGTCCTGATCAGGGATGCTTTTCTGAATCAGGGCCTGAGGATTGGGCCTCCGACTGGTAATAAGAATACCACCTAGGTTCCTGTACAGCATTTTTCATCAGAAGATCTCAAAGTGCTTTACCAAGGAGGTCAGGATCATGAGCCCTATTTTACTGATTCAGAAACTGAGATAGAGAGGGGAACTGACTTGGCCCACTGCCACCCAGAAGCCCCTGACAGAGGTGGAAATAGAATCTTGAGCACCAGTCTAGCGCTCCAGCCACTAGGACACACTATGTCCCCGGCAGCATTCTGAGGGTACCATCATCAGAACCTCGGTGAAAAGGGTTGGTGGTCTCGACCCAAGTCCTAGTGCACAGGTGTCCATGTCACAAAAACTACCACCAAAACCAGCAGTGGTAGCAGAGAATAAGGATGGTGCAGTGGTTAGGGTGCGTTCGTGGGACCTAAGAGCGCTGGGTTCAATTTCTTGCTCTGTCAGAGACTCCCCTGCGTCATCTTGGATAAATAGCTTAGCCTCTCTGTGCCTTAGTTCCTCATCAGTGACATGGCCACAGTAGCACTGCCCTACCTCACAGGGGAATTGTGAAAAAAAATACGTTAAAAGAATGTGAGGTTCCCCACATACAACAATGAAAGGGCCATATAATTATCTTAGATAGTAGAGAGGCTAAAACTGCTTGGGAATGGAGACTGAACTTCTTTCTCTAGAGGTATTTCCTGCCGTGATGAATTCGGAGACAAAATGGTGGAGAATTAAGGGAAGCTTAGATGGACCCTACCTATTCAGTTCCTATTTTGTGAACACAAAGCAGTTCAGCCCCCAGGGCTGTCAAATCCAGCACCTCACATGAGAATTGCATTCTAAAAGATGTTTAGATGTTTCATTTTTCTAAAAGTTGAAACAAAAAAATCATAAAAATTTCCCATAGGACAAGTAAAGGAGAAAACAGGACAAGGAGAATGTTAATGAAGACAACAGCCCTTTTTGGAATTTGCAGGGTTTTTTTAATCCACTTTGACAGACTCTCAGCTGGTATAAACTGGTGTTTATAAAACTGCCAGTTTACACCAGCTGATCTGGCCCTCAACTTTTAAAATTAATTCCCAATGACCCAAAGACATTAAAGAAAAAACCAACCAAAGCAAACCAAAAAATCCCACACAAAACCTTCAAATCTATTTAAACAGTATTTTGAGGTCTCAACAACATTAATCAGCTTCATCTCACCTAGAAAATACAAGGCACAAACAAGGAACGAGTCTATCCAATATGATTTTACAGGCGATGGCAGAATTTGGTACCACAAAATATCCCATGGTCCATTGCCAATCACTGAGCACCATGCTAGCAAGAAAACAGACAGGGGAGAGCATCGCTAATGATATACCTTATGCAACTCCAGTCGGAGTGCCTTGAAGGCTCTCCATCCTCTCCCTCTAGTTAAGTGAAAATCCTCCTAGGAGGTTCTATTATCCTGCTGCAAGTTAAATGACAAAATCAGCATGAGATCCCAAGCCTGTCAGTCGTAGTGAGGGGTTTTTTTTGGGGGGGGGGTGGAGGGGAGCGCGGGAGGAGAGGAGGAGAAAGGAGCGGAGTTATACTGGCTTAATGCACAGCTCATTGCTGTCAAATGCTTGTGTTTAGCCAGTGTGTTACATTACAGAGCAGAAATCAAATGGAAGGATCTCCGATACATTAGATTTAAACACTAGGGGTACGTCTACACTGTGATAAAAAACCTATGGCAGCAAGTCTCAGAGCCCCGGTCAATTGACATGGGCTCATGGGGCTCACTCTGCAGGGATAAAAAATAACAGTGGAGACATTTGGGCTTGGGCTGGAGCCCGGGCTCTGAAACCTGGCAAGAGGGGTCAGGGTCTCGGAGCCCAGGCTTTGAGACTCGCCAACGTGCGTTTTTTTATTGCTGTGTAGACATTCCCGTAGAAACAAACGATGCTCTTTCCCAAGCTAAATAAATAAATACACTCCGTATATGACCCTACAAATCATCAAATGCAGCTGCACCGCACACCTCTAGCTCTTGCTGGTTTTAGAGTAGTCAAGTATTAAATGACAAACAGCAGTCTCTAGGGCTGCTGTGATAAAGCTCAGAGTTTACTAAACAATCTAGTACATATGCTTGTAATTTAGTTTTCTAAACAGTCACTTCTGCAAAATCCACAATAAGTCAGAACCAAATACAAAACACCAGCTAGGAGAAAGAGAAAAGCATAGAAGTCTGGATCCGCATTTCCACAATCTGGTTGCATTCTCTGCAGGAAACAATGATCCCTCCAAGGTATTGGTTACCTCCATTTACTGAAATTGTTAACACAAACTGTCACAGACCAAAGAAAATAGCATGTTTGTTTGACTTAACTCTTCATAAAAAAGGAACACTGTCAAGTAAGTAAAGGAATAATGAAGGAACACAGTCAAATAGATTAGCTTCAAACTTAATAGGAATAAAAAGGTTTTCACTAATTTTTTAATTTTAATGTAAACAGTTTGGGGATTTTTTTAAAACATTAAAAATTCCCGTGCAGTTTTAGAGACTCAAACACAACAACCCTGTGCTCGGGCAGGGGTCGACAACCTTCGGCACGCAGCCCATCAGGGTAATCCGCTGGCGGGCCGCAAGACATTTTGTTTGGGACATCTGGTCACCCTACCCCTCGCTGGCCTGATCCTGAAAGCTGCTATGCACCTGCAATTTCCATTACTGGACCAGATCCTCAACTGGTGTAAATCGATAGACCCCCTTTACAATCAGACCCACCATGAGGAAAAGAAAATTAGATTTGTGAAATATTCTTTCAGTTTTCAAAATCTAGGACTCCGTAACAGGCAGAGACTTTCCCAGCTTCTTACTTCTTACTTAATATCCATCAGATGATGCGGTGTTGCTAACTGTCACAATTTTATTGCAAGTCTTGTGGTATTTAGTTATTTTTTTAAAACCCCATTGCTTTCAGTCACTCAATAATGTTTCAAGACCTCATGATTGTGGAGAATAGCTGGGAAACATAACTTTAAAGGCTCAAAAACCAAAAGGCAAATAAAAAGACCGCACATGTTTGTATTTAAATTCATGATTTTTAAGCCACTCTCATGATTTTTGGGACCGGAGTTCAGATCTTTGAATGCTTGGGCAATACTGATTATGGCCTTTTTAACAAGAGAGGAAGAAAAAGAAAGCTTCCCACAAGCACTTTCAACCTGTGGATGGCAAAATTCCTTTCCTATCTACTTCAGTAATTACGGGCTTCTAAGCTACCTCTCATCTAAACAATAGACAAAGTAAAGCCAAAGATGCCCACCACTGTTTTATTGCTCTGATCCACTTCTCTCCCAACGTCATGTTCCATCTCCGACAAGATGTTATCTGGCCATGCAAGGAAAGCAGTGTGCAAGATGACAGTTAGACTGTACGGTGAAGGCTGAGATGTGTATTTTATCCTGCTGTTGGGCTTATGGACACCGTTTTTACTTATTTTTTCATAATGCTTCATGAAGTTTCCTTCCGAGGAACGAGACAGCAGTTTGTCTTTTCTGAGAGCGAAGGTCTGCTTCAGTCCCCAAAGTGTCAGGCCTGTTCTATGGGATGGAAAAATGGATTGATCTGTCTCATCTAGCTCTACCTGAGAAACAGTAGGGCCGGCTTTCTGATCAGAGTGACCAATGTATCTGATATGTTTGTGGGTCAGATTCTCAGCTGGCAAAAATTGGTACCATTTCATTGACATTAACAGAGTTACACAGATCATCTGAAGATCTGGCATGGGCCTCTTTCTCCAGTTGTCTCTGTTAAATTATTTGTTGGGTTCCTTCTCTTCCCCCTTGCCTCCTTCCCAACCTTTTATAAAAGCAGATTGTTCAAAACTCCTTTATTTCCAATTGAAGTGGACACTATTATACACAACAGGTCCCAGGGACCAGACAGGATTATTTATGTAATACAGAAACTTTCACCTCTAGACTGTGGGTTTGACTGCACCCTGGTTGGTAGGCAGGTATTGAGAGCTACTCACACCTGCTGACTGTTTGGTGCTTTCCAGGTAGGATACCACATTGCTATTTTAAGGAGCCACGGTACTGTTTCCACTGTCAAGGCTGAAAGACAGTTTCCATTTCAAGCTAAATTGGCAGCTTCATATAAAATTTCCATTTAAAATCCTATAATATACAAAGCCTGAAATTGATCACAATTTATCAGAGGCCAGAGTAGAATTTATAGGCAAGCAATTCTAAAAGCATATTTTTGAGTTATATGACTAAGTAAACAGCAGTTGGTGGTTCACTGTCCAGTATGCAAATGGTGGGATCAGTGACCAATATTGGAAATTCAGATAGGACTAGACCCAGAGAAAGTCTCTTGCCTATAACTGAAGGGTAAGTGAGGATACCAGGACAGACTTAAAGTAGTGTTGGAATCTTTGTTGTAAATTTCCTGATTTCAAGTATTTAGTGGGGAATGTTGCTTTATTCTATTACCATGAGAATTTTTTATTAAGGGCAATATATTCTCAACTTTAACTCTGTCTTGAAGTTCTGGTCTGGGGATTCTAGTTTACCAAGTGAAATATATTACTTCTGTGTGGAAAAGAAGTTTATTCTTCTCACACAATAAAGTTGCAGATATCAAAGTGTGAAAGCTGCTCTGTATTAAGAAGAGATATCAAATTTGCATCTTAAAAATGTACACATTTCATAGGATACCTATCAGTCTACAAGTGCCACTAAAGCCAATGACTAAACTCTCACTGATGTCCAAATGGTACCAAAATTTTGCCCTTGAAAGGAGTAATAAAAATTTATTTAAAGAGTCTGACTGAATTCTTCTAAGTTTTGTAAGCCTTTTATCATCAACAGGACAGGGTCCAACTTGCTCTAAAATCCCTGTTGTCCATGAATGCCTAACTTTGGCATCAATTAAAATACACAATAAAAGCAAATATAGAATTAATAGTTTAATAAAAAATACATAAGTGAATGGCTAATACTATTAAAAGATTATATGTGTAAAAGAAAAGGCCCCAAAGTAGGTAAGATCAGATCACAGACAGCATATTTTCTCTGTTTTCAAGTGGTTTGAAATGGCTACCCCAACCAGGATGCTGGGATAATACTTTGATCCTCTCTTTGTAACAGTGTTATGCTTTTAAGTCTCTTGAGAGGCAAACTACTCAAGAATTAAGAAAACATCATGGTGAAGTCCAGCATTTAAGAGAAAAAAAAGTGTCTGACTACCTGCACTAATCAAAAGAAAGGCAGCATCAGCAGTAAGGGGTGAAGGAGATTAGAGAATGTCATGATTGCCATTATTGTAAACACAGACAGGAATGTTTCAGATGATAGTAACGTCGGTGCTAATAATAGGGAGTGCTGGTGTGTGTGTTTCATAAGGCTAGAAGAGACTGTAAAAGGTTTTTGCAAAGACACACATGTTTTATTTAGTAATCCCAGAATACAGCTCAAGAAATCTGGCCTCTTGGAATAAAGATGCATTAGGTGAGATGAGCTGTTGAATCATGTACAAGACAAAGGAGGGCAAATTCCAACTGCATTCTTTCAAGAAATGAGTAGTGCACTGGAAAACTGATTAATAAACATAGACATGGAGAAAGCCTCTATGAGTGAGAGGATGTTTTAAAACCCTTGTCGGCAAGTCTCAGAGCCAGAGTCTTGCAGACTTGGGCTGTGAGACTCACTGCTGCAAGTTTTAAAACACAGTGTGGACACACACACAAAATGTCTGACCAGACTGAGTGTCAGGTAAGACATAGGAGAGCCAGGAAAGCTTCAGTTTTGTACAGAAGGTGGGCTCATCCTCATAGTATCTGATCATCTCATAAACATTAAGGGATTTATCCTCACAACACGCCTGTGAATTAGGTCAGTAATGTATCCCAATTTCATAGATAAGGTAAACTGAGTCACAGGCAGGTTAAGTGACTTAACCAAGGACAAACATGAAGTCAGAGGCAGATCCAGGAACAGACTCCCGGTCTCCTGTGTCAGAATGCAGTGCTTTATAAACATGACCCTCTTTCCTGCCCCAAAGGTTGGTTTGAAAAATTAGTTATACATTTTATAACCAAGAGACTCAGTAACAGCAGATGCCAGGGAGCAAGGATAAGGGACTAGTCAACTTCCCACTAGCCTCAACTCTTGCAAAGCCAAGGCTTTTGGAGAGATGGCCACAGAGGCCTTCCCTACTCCCAGGAATACTCTTTGGACTGGAGTCCCCAACATTTCTTAAGGGGGCTCCTTCGCCTTGGCAGAAGGGGTAGATCAAATTCAGAACCTCAGGAACCTCTAAAGTATCAGCAGATTTAGACTTCAAGGCCCAGATTTTTAAAGGTATTTAGGCTTTGCTCTTCTCAGCATTGCAACACCTAACTGATTTAGAAGCCTAAGCGGGTTAAGTCCCACTGCAAGTCAATGGGACTTAGGCTCCCAAGTCCCTAAGACACTTCTGAAAATGCAACAGGCTTCTAAGTCAGTTAGGTGTTGCAATGCTGAGCCGAGCAATGTCTAAATACCTTTACAAATCTGGGCCTGAGCACTTTAGACCAAGTCTGGCAAATCACTTAGGCACGTGCTTAACTTTCAACAGAGAACATCCCACTGAAGTCAGTGGATTTAGGCCCATCGTTAAGTGGTTTGATGAATAGGGATAAGATTGCTTACATGTTTAAAAGTTGTGCTTGTGATTCAGCATGTTCCTGAATTGATGTTGATCTCGCTGTTAGATCTTGTATTATTTTTAAATTCTAAACTCTTTGGAGCTTAGATTTTTCTAGCTAGATCATGAGCTCTCTGGGGCATTGTTTATCTTTTTAAATTGCATATGTAATGCCTAGAGGAGTAGGGTCCTGATACCTGATCAAGGCTTATAGGTGTTACTATAGTAACAGGCAAGGAATGTGTCTTTTATTTGATTGTCAAGTGCCTGGCACATTTTGGGTACTCACATACAACTATTAATGTACGGATTATTTCAAGACTAGAAGTGGACTATTTAGCTATAGATTTTAGGTGCTTCTAATATGCTCCTCACCATAGTTCTAAGACACAAAATTCTTATACATTTCACATATCCCATATTTTCAGAGATGGATTCATCATATCCATGGTTCAGCCCATTATAAAAGGGGGTGCCATTTACAAAATGTAGATTTGGATTTGAAATGCTTCACAAATGCATCAGTGTTTGGAACTGGGATTATAGTTCACTTGCAAACAGACAACAAAGTTAATGCTGGAGAAAGACACATCATGATCGATGGTAGAGCCGCAGATTTTAAGGCCAGAAGGCACCACTATGATCATCTAGTCTGAATAAGATAATACAGGCCAAAGAACCTTGGATTTTCTGCATCAAGCCCATAACTTCTGAAAGGAAAGAATAAAAAGTGAGTGACAAAAAGCGAGAGAGATGTAGTATGTTGCCCTTTTAAAACTCTATTAAACAGAAAGTTAATTAAGGATGTTGCAGGTCAACCTACTAATGCAATCAACAGTACACAACTGTTGGATTCCTTTACACTGCGAGAATTGTTACTTTGCGGAAGTGACATCAGAGGTACTTTTCACCCTCACTAACAGTATAGTTCCTCACGCTAGCAATATTTCAACCTCAGTATATTATATCTATAGAGATCTATATGCATACATTCATGATAAGCAAATGCAAAGTACTCCACTTAGGAAGGAACCATCATCTGCACACATAAAATGGGACATGACTGCCTAGGAAGGAGTCCTGTGGGAAGGGATCTGGGGGTCATAGATTCATAGATTCTAGGACTGGAAGGGACCTCGAGAGGTCATCGAGTCCAGTCCCCTGCCCGCATGGCAGGACCAAATACTGTCTAGACCATCCCTGATAGACATTTATCTAACCTACTCTTAAATATCTCCAGAGATGGAGATTCCACAACCTCCCTAGGCAATTTATTCCAGTGTTTAACCACCCTGACAGTTAGGAACTTTTTCCTAATGTCCAACCTAGAGCTCCCTTGCTGCAGTTTAAACCCATTGCTTCTGGTTTGTCATAGTGGATCACAAGCTAAATATAAGTGAACAGTGTAACACTGTTGCCAAACAAGCAAACATCATTCTGGGATGTATTAGCAGGAGAGTTGTAAGCAAGACACAAGTAATTCTTCCGCTCTACTCTGCACTGATTAGCCTTCAATTGGAATATTGTGTCCAGTTCTGAATGCCACATTACAAGAAAGATGTGGACAAATTGGAGAAAGTCCAGAGAAGTGCAACAAAAATGATTAAGGGTCTAGAAAACATGACCTATGAGGGAAGATTGAAAAAATTGTTTTTGTTTAGTCTGGAGAAGAGAAGACAGAGAGGGGACATGATACCAGTTTTCAAGTACATAAAAGGTTGTTACAAGAAGGCGGGAGAAAAATTGTTCTCCTTAACCTTTGAGGATAGGACAAGAAGCAATGGGCTTAAATTGCAGCAATGGTAGTTTAGGTTGAACATTAGCAAAAACTTCCTGTCGGGGGTTAAGCACCGGAATAAATTGCCTAGGGAGGTTGTGGAATCTCTATCATTGGAGATTTTTAAGAACAGGTTTGGGGATGGTCTAAATAATACTTGGGCCAGGGCCGTCTCTAAATTTTTTGTTGCCCCAAGCAGCAAAAAAAAGCGCCGCCTCGCCGAGCCCCCCCCCCCCCCCCCCCTCCCCCGAGCGCCGCGCCACGCGCCGCCCCCCCACCGCGCGCCACGCTGCCGGAGCACTCCCCCCGCGGAATGCCGCGCCGCGCTGCCCCCCGCCACCCCAAGATTGGCCGCCCCTTACCAGGTGCCGCCCCAACCATGTGCTTGGTTGCCTGGTGCCTGGAGCCGGCCCTGACTTGGGCCCGCCATAAGTGCCAAGGACTGGACTAGATGACTTCTCAAGGTACCTCAGTCCAGTCCTATGATTCTATGTGCCTGCACATCCATCTAAGTTCTTAGATAGCACCCATCACACGGTATTGCGCACACTTACACCCTTAAAACAATCCACATTTGCAGAAACAAACACCACAAATATTGTTTGTAGCTCCTAAAGCCTGGCTCATTAAACACCAGGTAATGACTGGATTCTTAACTGCTTTTCTCCTCAGATATATTAAAGGCTTCTTAAACAGCTGAATACAGTATTTGGAAACAACAATCCCACTGAAATGGACTGTTAATGAATGATTTATTAGAGTGGCAGCAGCAGCTTTCTCTGGGATCATTTCTTAATTAACAACCACGAACTAGTTGATGCCTGTTTAAAAAAAAAAAATGGGGAAAAAAAGTGCTTTGCCTTTTCTTTCCTCTAATGGAGCAGAAGTTTGAAGATTTCTGTTCTGTTTCCGCATCAGGGCAACCGAAACATAATGAGCCTAAATAAAATGACAGGCAATCTGTGTTACTTTCTGTTTGCATTAACTCATTTCCCCCCCAAAAAAACCTGTTATCTGGAACCAAAGTAGGCAATCCAGGTTTGCTTTTCAACAATGGGGGCAGGGCTTGGACCTTAGAAATTGGTAGAGTGCTTAGGAACCTCTGCTGCTGGAACAGGGAAGTAGAGTTGTGAACAGTGATGGTGATGGGTTGTCACTCAAACTGGAGTAAGAGAAAGAGGACTCAGGAGAGATGCTGCACTGCCATGGTCCAACAGCCTCTATCATTATGTATCGAGAGCTATAAATGCACATGGATTTGCACAAACGGTTAAGTGGTCTATACAAAGAATGCCCAATGTTTCAAACTTCGGTGTTGAAACTCAGACCAAAATCTGTATGAAGGCATCTGAATCAGCAATATTTTAGAAACCTAAATACGGTTCTGGGTGCCCAACCTAAGTTACTGAAGTTTGAAAATTGGGCCCTAATAATCATTTCTCTGAACAGATGAGAGTCTAAGATCCTGAACCTGCTCCCAGTGACCTCAATGGGTGTTTTGACAAACTACCAGGGGAGAAAGATTGGGTCCTAAGGAACTGACCCTACAAGGTTTTGAGCACCTATTGCTCCTCTCCCACCTACTAATGCGGTAATTCTATAAAAAAGCAATTTCAAGTATCTGTAAACTGACTATTATTTGTTTCTAATGGCAGCCACGGCATGCCACGTGCTGTACAAGCAGTAAAGAATGGATAAGCCCTGCAATTACAAGCTAAAACCACCTCTTTCTGCGTTCCCTTCATCTCTCCCAGTCTTCCAGCAGCTAGTCCTCTCTTATGTGGGCATGCTGGGATCCACTTATTTAACTCCTAAATCAGACTATGGTCTGCTCCTCTGTGCCTTAAAGGAAGAGCCCTGTACTGGAGATGGTACTGCGGAGCAGTGGGAGCTCTGGGAGGCATCTTTCCAGGGCTTTGATAAGAGAAGGGGAATACAACTGCTCCATTGCATTTGAAGGGCATGCAGCACCCATAATCCTCTACCCCCGTCCATCTCACTGATTAGTGTGGACAGGGCCCCACCCACTTCCACAGGCACAGTTTGATTTCTGTACTTGGGGAGGGGGGTGAACTCCAGTCAGGCCAATGGGGCTGCATGTGGGGGGAGGGAAAATTCCACGCCTGCCTGAGGTTTGCAGTTTGGGGAGGCAATACCCCCTGTACCACCACCATATTATGCCCATGCCCACTTCCTGCCTAATTTGGAGAGGCAAGAGATGGCATTTGCACTTCCCTTGAGCACCATGTTATGGCGGGTCCCAGGCAGCCAGATAAGAGAGAATGGAGCTTCCTTGCATTCTATCACCTTGTGCATCTATACAGCTCCAGGTACAGTCATGTCCTGACTAATAATATAGAAATGGCTGGACCATCAGAACAGACTACAACCATCAATAGCCACATGGAGTGCAGGCCCCATCTGTGTATCCAGACATCTGCTTATTGGCTCTAATTGAGGCATTTATACTACACTCATTTCCCCCTTATTCGTACTAGAAACCCTTATTCAGGAAGACTCTGGGAAGAAGAGGGGCACAGATTCATAGATTTTGAAGGCCAGAAGGGACCATTATGGATCCATACAAGAAGGCAGAAAGCAAGAGTAAAGCAACATATAGAAGACAATGAAAGGCCCACAGTGCCATTCTGAGCATTGCACACACAGAAATGGATTAGCGCAAATGATTCTATTTGCTACATATCAGAGCCTTGTTTCTAGTAAAAAAAAAAAAAAACAACCCTAGTTTAAATGCATTGATTTTTGTAATGCTTTTTTACCTTATAGTAATGCGTCAGTCCACAGCAATCAGCATTCTTCCAGTGCCAACTGATGGCTGGACAGAGTCCAAATTACCTTAATGGCTTTAGAATATTGCCAGGGGAAATGAAGCTGGCGTGACTCTGACCGGCACACAACTGCAGTTTCGAGTAATGATCCCTTCTGCTCCTCTGTTTGTGATACACCAAAGCGACCAGGCTATGGACTGATGGGCTACAGTTAGCTAGGTTCTTTGGTTCAAGTTACAGTCTCTTTTCCTCCCACTTACAGGATGGCATCAACTCAAAGCTCAAACTATTGGTTTGTGGGGAAACAAAACAAAAACAGCTGGGGGAAGAAAAAAAAACAACAAGCTTTGAACGGAGAAGAGTGACTACTGAAATTTGAACCCAATCTCCTCTCTTTGGGACTGAGGAGAAATGCTGATTGCCTCAGACATTTAAATGAACTCTCAGAGGGAGAAATGGGAAAGCAAAGTGCAGGGACAGCAAGGAGTTTGCCTCTAAGACGTGGTAATTGCTATTAATTCTGGTGCCTTGGGTTTTGTTGTCAGCGGCAGATAAAATGACAAAGTGCATGTTCAGTTACTCTGTCATCCCCCACAATCACTTTGTCACGTTTTGCTGAAGAGGTGACCTGACTTGCCCACCCATCATTCACCGGCTGCCTCACCTGTCACCTTGTGTGGTGACAGGGAAAAGCAGTTTATTTTCTCTTCTCCGGATTGCATTCTGGACTTGCTCTGTGTTGTTGGTTTTTTAAGTAAGCAATAGAGATAGCCAAAGCGAGACTGCAGGCAGGCTCTGGGACTGCATGCAGCAGCCCCTCCTTTGCATCTTCCAGAGAACTTTACAAACGCTCGTGAATTAAACCTCACAACTACCCTGTGAGACAATTAGATCAGTCTTCTTGTCCCCGTGTTTCAGACAGTGAAACCAAAACACAGAGGGGCTATGTGCTTTGCCGCGGTCACACTGCGAAATAGTGGCAAAGTGAGGAAAAGACCCCTGAACTCTTGACTCCCAGTCCCAAGTTTTAACGAGTAAATAAAGTTCCCTCCTGATCCAGGCAGAGTGGGAGCTAATAAGTGATAGCTTCACAAGGCAGGTTCCTGGATGAGGAGCTCAAGATCTAAACCAGGAAACACTAAGGGCAGGGGGGAAAGGTCTTGGTAGTCAACAAGAGGTGAACAGAAATTAGCACTGGGTCAGAATTTTAAAATTTCCAAATCTCAAGAATGGCAAGATTGGATTTACTTTAGGATGCTGAATCTGAGTACTAGAGATGGGCCAAAATCACTTTCTATTTTGGGAGATGAATCTTCAGATTTGAATCCAACTTCATAGTTTCGCAGTTCTGGTTCAGAGGTGGCTGAGATCTCTTCAGTTGTTCAGTTTAGTATGTGGGTGCTGAGTGGGGTTTGTGGCCTGTGATACACAGGAGGTCAGACTAGGTGATCTGGTGGTTCCTTCTGGCCTTAAACTCTATGACTCTTGAGCAGAAGGCAATAATCTTGTGTGAATCACTTGCAAGACTCTGGGGCCATGAAATCGGAATCGAACCCAACACCTAACCCTGATTCAGCTTCTAACCAAACTCCTTACCATAAATCTAGCCTAGATTAAGATTAGAACACTACCTCATCAGTTCACCTCTAGAAAAGAGCGCTGAGACTTGAAAACAATTTTATGTTAAGCTTCATAACAAAAAAACAAACAAAGAAACAAAAAGCTGGGAGAAAGCTTCCCCCAGGCAAGGCTGAACAAAGCTTAGCAAACTTACCAGCTTACATATCCAATAAGATGAATTTTCAATATGCATTTAGATGAAATCAACTTTGTCATTTGTCAACCTGCCTACCTAGGGAGGTGATGGAATCTCCATCATTGGAGATTTTTAAGAGCAGGTTAGACAAACACCTGTCAGGGATGGTCTACATAATACTTAGTCCTGCCTTGAGTACAGGGGACTGGACTAGATGACTTTCGAGGTCCTTTTGAGTCCTATGAGTCTATGAAAACAAAATCCCTTCAACGATACAGAGAAATCACTTTCCCCAATAGTGAAAGACATGCACAAACAGACTGCATTCTTGTACAGCAGCATTTCTGACTGCTGTCATATTGCATACAGTTTTATGTAAAGGCCAGGGCATTTGGAGTACAGTATTTGAGTACATGTGAATTGTCAAAATAACAGTGCAAATAATTCTGGGTCAGCATTTGCTCCTTGCCCCTCTCCATACTAACTCTCATTTTGTTTTCCACATGCCTTCGACTTTTCAAAGCCTCTGATGTTAGGTAACTTCATAGAATTTGCTCCCAACAACCCTCAACGTACTCTGTTGGTGATGAGATAATGTACATTTTAAACAAAACGAGTGAGAAAATTAAAAATTAGCAGGCCAGAAAACACTAAATGACCCAGGAAGAACTTCTGGTATGTTGGAAATATTCTCATTTAGTGAAGGATTCGAAGTATAAAGCTAGTGTATATAAACCACAATCCCATTCATAATAAATATTTGGTACTTCTAAAGCCACATATTAGGTTTAACTTCTATTTTATTGTTGAAATCCATGCAGAAATGCATAATTGTGAGATTATAGAAAGTTGTTTACACTAAAGGAATGAATCCCACAGCATTATAATTTTCCTTCATGACTAATTTTTTGGGGCCCCACATTTTCAGTCCTTGTCACACACTTCATCCCACTTTTGGGTCTTAGCCGGTTAAGAGATATGCTACAGGGCCTTGGATCTTATAGTGCTTTTCAGACTCTACCTAATACTTCACAACACCCTGGTGAGATAGGTCAAGAACACATAGGGAACACTTCACTGACCACCAACACTTTAGGAGTGGAAAACAGCCCCTGTTTAATAGCATACAACACCGCTATGTTAGAGATTAGAATGGGAAGTGAAGTATAATACATATGCAGTTGACATTTCAGTGGAAAATTAACCAGGAAACAAAGTAACAATGTACGGCTGCGATGGGGTCATATAACTTCAGAGACAGACACTCTCCAAGGATTATATCCCATCTACACAGCCATTAGAATATTTCATGTAGCCACCCCTACTTTACCTAGTAACAAGGAATGAAAGCAACAGTGCTAATGCTCCAGCATTTTTTCCAACAGAGAGATCCGACTAGAAAGATCAGATTTAGAAGGGTGCCAGCAGTTTGTAGATCACAGACCGTGGAAATAATAAGTGTACAGATTCTCTATCAACTTAATCAAAACAAACTGTCTAATTTCCAAGGTTGCAGATACTCCTTACAATGAAGGGATATGGGCTCCCTGTAGAACAAGCACAGGCTCCAGTGCTCTGGGCTCTGAAGCTTTTAAAACTTATTTCTGTTTCTAAAGAAACCTCACCCAAACAATGCAAATAATGTGGATTACTAGCAGAGTTTGGAGAAAATTTAGTTACATACCCCAAACTCAGACCATGACTGCCAAAGGTTTCACTGAGATTTGAGAACCTGGGCTGAATCTGGAACAACTCTGTTCTCACAGGATCTGTGGCTTTGAGTGCAAAGCATTCAAAGTTTGGTGGTTTCATCTGGTTTCATCTAGAGGTTGAACCTCATGAATTTTGAGGTTCTGCAAACCTGCCAAACAATTTTTTTTTGTAGATCTACAAAACAAGTCTCAATTCATGAACACTTTTTTCCTCTGTAATTTAAACCCATGGGCCAGACTCTCAGCTGGTATGAATTGGAACAGCACATGGACTTTCCAGGGATTCAGTTACAGAGAGAGAGAGATGGGCTTGATCTCCATTGCCTTAGACCTTGTTCAGTCATTTACATTAATGCAAAGTAAGTGCAAGTAGCATTAAAATGTTGCTTTATCAGACTAGTACCTTTTGATGCCCACTTCGTATTCACTTCACACTAGTATAAATGGCTACCCAAGGGTACTCCTGGGGAAATTCTGCTCTCCTGGCACTGCAGAATTCATGTGCTGGGCAGAACTTTTTTTTTCCTCAGCAGAAAATACATTCTGCCAAGAAGTGCTGCGGTTACACCTTTCGCCCACCAGGGCTGCTGTGGCACCAGAACAGAGAGCTGCCGCTCCCAGACGGGAGCGGCTGCAGCTGTGGATAGAGAAGAGAAGAGGCTGTGTTCCTCACAGTGCTCTACCTGTGGGGCTGGGGGAGGAGGCATGGGATATGGGGGGATGGACAGCATGGGGCACATCAGACTGCTGGGGGTCACAGACTGGGGTTCAGATGGACTACTGGGGGGACAGACTGGGATGGGAGCTGGAGCTGAATGGGAGATGGAGTTCAGGGATACATGGGGTCAGAGGGGAGGAGGTGCAAGGACACATGGGGCCAGGGACAGATGTGCCTGACTGAATGAGAGAGGCTGGGGTCAGCCAGGGTCTGCATGGGGAAGGCTCCCTAACACTTCCTCCCCCCACCTGGCCAAAAAAAAAACAACCTTCCATACTTCTCCCTCCACAACAACCCTCCAAGTTCATACTCAGCCTCCTTCTAAGCAATTATTTCCTTCTTCCTCAGCTCCTCCATTACCCCTGACTCTCCCAAACCTTGCTTCTGTAGGGTCTGGAAATATATTTCTGTATTGTTGTGTAAATGAATTATTACTCAGAGTTCTGTATTAATATGCCTAGAATCCATTTGTCATAAAACATTTATTGAATCTTTTCTGTTGTCTGTGTTCATACAGACATAGTCGCTGACAGGTATTTTGAAATAAATTACCAAAATAATTGAAACTGCCATGATGATATCGTGTTATTTTGACAAATAAAATATGTAGTATTTTGCAGCATTTTAAAATATTGTGTGCAGAATTTTTAATTTTTTGGTGCAGAATTCCCCCAGGAGTAACAAGGTGCGAAGCAAGGGAGAATCAGATGCTACGTGTTTTTTCTAGCCTCTGCTAGTTGGTAGAGATAGAACAGTCATCAGAAAGCTAGACTGGCATAAGTAGCTGTTTTAGATACAATATTAACCCTGCGCACATATGCTTATTAAAGGCCTGATTAAAGGCACCGCTGACTTGCCATTTACTTCAATGAGCACAGGATCAAGCCCTACATTATTTTCTCTCTCCCACTCTGTTTCTTTTATCACCCCAACTCTATATTTGTTTTCTTCACAATGCTTTTTCAGCTGATTTTCTCTTGATTTTTCCCTGCCGCCTTTCCCCCAGTCTCCCCTACAGTCAATGGAGCACAAACCTAATGATGATCAAATGAGAACCACTGTGCTCACATAGGTTCAAATTTAGGCTGATCTCTCATTTCAAAATGTAACTGAGTAAGATGCAGTGCTTTCAACGGAGTGTGGCTTTGAGGTTTTGGCTTTCATCAACTCCTAAACTCAAACTGAAACTCCTGGGGCACGAATGCTCGGAAACAGAAAACACTAAATTCCACACCCCTCAATACAGGCCTCAGTCCTGGAAGGGGTTGAGTGGCCTCAACTCTCAACAACTTTGGTGGGAGATTGATGCCCTATGCTCTTCCCGGGATAGGACTCCATGGGCCTGATTCAGGAAAGCCTTTAAGCACATGCTTAATTTTAAGCGCTTGCTTAAATCCTATGGAAGTCAGTAGCTCAAGTGCTTCCTTGAACTGGGAACTAAGTTAGTAGCTTAGCCATAAAAAGGGATGCTGCTAAAAGGGACCTGCCCCAGACAATTTGGAATGACACAGCAGTAGCCTGGAACCTTAGAACTCTGCACCATGGTACAAGCAGCAGTCTCAGAAGAACATGATGACCCCCTGTATGCCAAATCTGACCAACACATGTTGCAAGGCAATCCTAGAGGGAGCCAGACAGACATTCTAGAGTGAGCTACTGCAACCTCACACAAGTTAAACAAGAGAGCTGGTATGTTCACTCCGTAGCATGAGTAAGGTCAGACAGCTATGAACATATGAAACCACGTGTCTAGAAAACCAAACACGCACACAACATTAGCGTTTTGGGGGCTGTTGCCTGCGATGGTGGAAGGAAGTGATCTAACTGGTTTACTGGACAACACTTGTCCCTGAGGCATTCAGTTGGGATGATGGCCCATTTGAAGCCGTGAGTGCTGTCCATGTCCTAAGGAAGATCCAATTCTGTGAAACAACTTAGGCAGCACTGTAATATGTAAGACGTCTGATGTCTGACCAAACCCTGCTAAGACTGAGGAAATGAGGGCAACCAGTTCCTACGAGTCTAAGAGAGTTTCTTTCCAGGTCTTGGACTAGCACAGATGAGAAAAGCAGGGTGCTTCTCTGCTGAAGCAGCTTGACTTGATGGGGACACTGAAGCACCCATTATATACACCAGCAAAGCTAAGGGCCAGACATATTGTAACTCATAGATCCAGAAACACTGCACATGTAAATGCGATCTCTGTGCACAAATAGGGCAGTGAGAAGTCCATTTTCTTCCTGCTTGTGTAGGGAAATCAGACTTCTTAGGTGGCCAAAATTGTAAGACCCTAAACTTGGGAGCCTAAAACAGAGGATAGACTCAGCCCTTTGGCTGTTCTTTGATCTGTTCTCTCCTCTTCTCAACTTCCAGATCCAGCAGATACAGATCATTCAATTAACACTTCTTTATTTTGAGTTCTTTATTGATGCTCTAACATCACCAATGATGGCAGCACAGTTCTAGGAATAGTGCTTAGAAGCACCGAGAGCCTAAACATTGCTTTGTTTTTTGGGGTCCTGCAGAAAGATCTCTAATGCTTATTTTAACTGCTTGATGCACAAGGCAGGAGGAAGATATATATACGTTTTTTAACTTAAGGTCAAATTTTGTGCCTACCCTACCTGACAATATCCCCTTGAAAATCTACGTGTGCAATTTCTGTGCAATAAAGACTCTGTCATTCAGATCTGAATTTCTCTTGGCGTTTCCCCTTTGAAACACTCAAGGAATACTACTTCTCAAGATTTGGATGGATCCAGAGAGGCTACATCCCTCATCATTTGGGGATGAGAAGAGAACTTTCCCATAACCAGACTGTATCTGCAGATCTACACACTGGCTTTGGACCCGCTCACTTGTGTGTAAGGGGTCAAGCAAACTCAAGGACATCACTGTGGAATGACGTGGGAGGCTCTTCATTTTGAACTGTGCCATCAAACTGTACAGGTGACTCGGCTGAAAAGACATCAGCCTATTGAAAACAGTTGCCAGGGGATCA
Source organism: Trachemys scripta elegans (assembly GCF_013100865.1). NCBI lineage: Eukaryota > Metazoa > Chordata > Testudines > Emydidae > Trachemys > Trachemys scripta. Next base: position 329,280,817 of record NC_048298.1, on the reverse strand, counting down.
GTTTAAATCACATTGGGCACTCATCGCTGTCAGTTTGGCGTGCGTGTGCGCTCTCTCTCTCTCTCTCTGTGCCGTCCCAGCTCTGCGCGGGTAGCTGGCTCAGCAAGCCTCGATGATACTACCCAGAAAGACCGCGGACTCAGTTCAGTGGTGAAGGCACTCGCCCAGGTTTACTGCCCTCAAGACACACTACCAGCTCCCTGGATCAATGTCCACAGGTACATTAACACACGAGTGCCCAGTGGCAAGGACTCAGCTCAGTCAGCAGCTGCCCCATAGGCTGCCCCATAGGCTGGACAAAGGCTAAGGCCAGGTACCCCACTTATAGACCGAGACAAACAAACTGGGATAAACAACTTACGTACCACCCTACGAGTTTCATGACATGTTTGTTACCACCCCCCAGCTTGTATCTTTCTCCTGATGTTTCTGCCCAACATCACTATTCATCACTTCTGTCAAACCATCTTATCTTGTGCTAGGTTGGGGTGTACTTATGCTAGTCTGCTGGAATATGTTTCCATATTCAGTGTATTTTAGTAATGCTTGCAGTACCTGTGCCAAGCTCATGTACTGGACACTGAACTTAGAGGTAAGGTCACGATTTAGTTACGGAGGTCACGGCAGTCATGGATTCCGTGACTTTACTGGACCTCCGTGACTTCTTCGGCTTCAGCTGTCAGCGGCTGAAGCCGGGGCTGGAGCTGTGGTGGCGGCTGGGGCTGGAGCCGGGCCGTACGCCCCTGCCCCTGCCCCGCGGCTTGCACCGGGGACTGCAGCTGGGGCCGTGCGCCTCTGCTCCGCGGCTTGTATGGTTTTGTTTATTGCCCGTGACCTGTCCATGACTTCTATTAAAAATAACTGTGACAAAATCTTTGCCTTACTTAGAGGCATTTGCTTAAATACATGGTCTGACTTTGGTTCACAGCCTCTGGTTCAGGCCTCAGGTCTTGCACCAGGCAGAATGCTCTAGGCTCTCTCTACTGCAATCACAATTGAAAATAATGGTGCCTAAATTTGTGCATGTAGGGGCCTCCAAGTGTGAGATGCAAAGGTTTCAGGTGTCTTTGCAAGTCTGTTCAAACTGAGTAACTTTCACATCTCCCTCCCCTCCTTTTCACCCTCTGCTCCCCAGCTGTGCCTGTACATCGGTAAATTGTCTCTGCAAGGAAGAGTTTTACATTTCTGGTGGTTGCCAAGGAAGGACTGCAATGCAAGGCTGCTACGAATATTCAGATTAGGGTTGTGCTAAAGACTGTACAATCATCACTACAGAATCTGATCCTGCCATCGCTGAAGACACTGGGGGCATGATGAGGCTCAAAGTCAAATGTCTGACTAACTGCTCCAAGACAAAATCTATCTGAAGACCTGTCATACCTGCCCTGCTTAAACAAAGCTGATCAATCCCTTATTATAAAGTCACAGGAATGTTTCCCGGTCTATCGCCACATGTGGCCCTTTTTCAGTTTTCTTCTTTCAATAAAAAGTAGTGTGTGTGTTTGCCCTCCATGCTTTCAACTGTTACACTTTACGCTTAGCTAACTTCCTTCATCCGAACCTTTCAAAGGACTTTGCAAACATTAATGAATTAAGCTTCAAAACATCCCTATAGTAGGTATTTAGACCCCATTTAACAAGGAGTAAAGTGAGATATAGAAAAGTTGAAGCTATTTGCCTAAGACCATATAGCACATTAGTAGCAAACCTGGGAAGAGACTCCAGGAGTCCTGACTCCTAGGCTGCTACTCTTACCATTAACCACACTCCCTTCTTGTACCTGGCGTCTGCTGGGAATCATTCGTCATATAACTTTCCTGTGCTTCCTTTTATTGCCTGCCAGGTAATGTTATTGCTTTGAACGTAACGAATCATTGGTCGGTCTGAGCTCAGATACAATTAAAAGAATATTCTCCCCCCTCTTAAAATGCAGAGCATCTCTGAGATACTTAATCATCTAGGTTTTATAACTCTGTTTTATTACTTTCCAAATATACAGTGCTCATAAAAAAGGTAATTGGGTCTTTACAATAATGCCATTTCCTAATGTTCACTGACGAGGGGGAATTATCATCATATAGCAGAATATTATGTTTTAATTGTTTTGATCCCCTATCCAGAGTCAAAAAGTTTTGAGGGCAAATGTTAGGCATAAATAGTAAGCCTCTGCTACTAAAGAAAATAGATTAGACTAATAAGCAACAGGCATCAGTGTTGAAAGCAAACAGATAAAATAGTACAGTCTGCCTGGATTGAAGTAGTAAAAGAAGTACATGAAACAATGATGGTCTGGATGAAAGCCTTATTGGAAATGAAAATAGAGGTCCATATTTAGACCTTGAGCCTGCATTGCATAAGTGCCTGGGCAGACTGCTATGCCTGCATGGAAATCCTTAACTCACTTTAAGTACTGGAGTGAATACTACACGGTTATGAGGAGTAACCAATGGGAACAAATACACTCACGTGGATGGAGCACGGGTCCTGGAGTCAGAAGATGTACCACTAATGTTTTCGACAATAGAAACTGATTTTGGGTTCTTCCATTTTTTAGTTTCAGAGTAGCAGCCGTGTTAGTCTGTATCCGCAAAAAGAAGAACAGGAGTACTTGTGGCACCTTAGAGACTAACAAATTTATTAGAGCATAAGATTTCGTGAGTGGGCTGTAGTCCACGAAAGCTTATGCTCTAACAAATTTGTTAGTCTCTAAGGTGCCACAAGTACTCCTGTTCTTCCATTTTTTAGTGTCCAACTTCAGACACAATTTCCCTGATTTTCAGAGATGCTGAGCACCTAGATCTCTCTCTGGGTCTTACCATCTCTGTGCCTCAGTTCCCAATCTGTAAAATGGGAATAATAATCCTTCCTTTGTACATATTATCTCTTTATATGTAAATTCTCTGGAGCAGGGATTATCTTTTACCACGTGTATGTACAGTGCCTAGCACAATGGGGCCCTCAATCTTGGTTGGGATGCCTCAAGATGCTACCATAATCAATAAATATTTTATAATAAATCTATAAACACATATACAAATACTTTAATGATGAACTTGGGGTCAGCCAACCCTGCTTTCTTTTTGTGTTGTATGCCTTCAGACCTGGAACAGCCTACAAATTAACCCCTCCCCCCCTTGCTCTCCTACCTGGAAAAAAAACCTCTTCAACGACTGCTATTCTTTGATGCGTTCTTCGCACACTGGATCTGTATTGTATTATAACAGTTGGTGCCATTTGGGACAGGGAACCTGTCTGCCACAGCTTCACTAGCGTGTAGCGCTGTGCAGATCTAGGACGCCAGGGAAAGAAAAATGATGGGTTTTGCCTTGGCCTGCAGAGTAACGTCATAAAGCTAGACTGCAGAACAGGGGCTTAACAGCAGAGTGAGCTGGAAGGAGGCTGTGTGTTTGGGTGTGCGTGCAAGAGGAATATGAGGGAGGGGTTTCTTGCAGTCAATTCCTGCCCCCTGGACAAAGCCCACTGGGAGAGGAAGGTGTGAATCTTCCATGATAGCTGGGGTTTGTCAGTTAAGAGTTCGACTGGCTTTATGACTCCCTGCCATCAGCATACGTCCTTCTGATCGGCTGAGACCGTGTTTGGACAATGACCAAAACTGTGCAAGGAAGCCCTGCAATGGAGGTCTTGTTAAAATTCCTGCCCTAGACCGAAAAACCGGCATGGAACACTGTACTGAGTGAAGAGGAAAGAGATTTAGCTTAGCCCACGGTTCTCATTGTTAATCATTTGGTTTTTTTTTCACATTTTTAGTCTGAGTCTTGTCTGCCCTTGACCTCTCCAGTGTCTTACATTGCATTTGTACCTGTGCGTATAGCTGTGGAAGTGGCGCCCACGTCCATCTGCTCGCCAGCACCTGTTTCTATACACAATGGGCTTGAATGTGCCTACGGGGCATGAGTCGGCTCTGCGGGCAAGGTCACACTGGGAAGGCACAGGAGGATGTGCTCCTGCCATGTCACCCCTTCATGGTGTGCACCGTGCAGGACCATGGGGAGGGGGGAGAGGCCATGTTCCTGCCCCCTCCCCAGGGGTGAAAGTAAGGCAGTATGGGCCGGTACGGTGTACCGGTAAAAAGTGGCTGCAAGTACTGGCCCCTACCACCTTACTTTAAAGTGCTGCCGCCAGGGGCGGGGGGACAAAAGGAGCAGTGATTTAAAAGGGCCCGGGGCTCCGGCTGCTGCTCCCAGGCCCTTTAAATCGCCACTGGACCCCCGGGCGGCGCAGGCCAGGCAGTCTGGAAGGGCTGGCTGGGGGACACTGACCCCCAGCCCCGCCCCTTCTGCCCGAGCCTTACCCCTTCCGGGGGGCGGGGGACAGGGGCCCGGAGCCAGCCCCATACCGGTAAGTTTTCAATTTTACTTTCACCCCTGCCCCTCCCACTGTTTGGGGGACATGTAGGTGTACAGAGGGAGCTGTCCCCATGTTGCCTGGGAGCAGGGATTGTGATTTTGACAGGAGTTTGTGGAGGGTGCGCAAACGAGAAGAGGTGTCTTGGATGCTCTCTCCATCCTGTGAACCCACATTTGGGTCTGTCATAGTCTGGGCCTTGCTTTGTAAATATAAAGGATGGGATTTTCAAAAGCACCTATCCCTTTGGTTCTCAATTAGACTTGTACTCCTAAACCTGCTATGCATGTTTGAAAATCTCACCCCCAGCAGCTAGCGCACATTCAATGCTATGCAAATTATAAATGATAATTTATATAGAACCCATTTCCATCAATGCACTCATAGAATCTTAGATTGTTGGACCAGTAGGGACCACTGTGATCATCTAGTCTGACCTCCTGTGTAACACAGGCCAAAGAACTTTCCCAAAACAGTTGCTAGAGCAGATCTATTAGAAAAAACTTCCAATCTTGATTTTAAAATTGCCACTGATAAAGAATCCACCACAATCCTTGTTAAATTGTTCCAGTGATTAATACCATCAAAAATATACACCTTATTCCCAGTCTGGTTTTGTCTATCTTCAACTTCCAGCCATTGGATCATGTTATACCTTTCTCTGCTGCACCGAAGAGCCAGTCATTAAATATTTGTTTCCCATGTAGGTACTTACAGACTGTAATCAAGTCACCCTTTAATCTTCTCATGTTAAACGAAACATATTGAGCTCCTAGAGTCTATATTTTCTAACCCTTTAATCATTCTCCTGACTCTTCTCTGAACCTTTTCCATTTTATCAACATCCTTCTTGAATTGTGAGCTCCAGAGGTGGACACAGGATTCCAGCAGCAGTTCCATCAGTGCCAAATACAGAGGTGTGCTAATTCCATCACAGCAGGGCTATCATGGAAGCGGAAGAACAGCTTCTAATGTCATCTTTTAATAATGTAAAGATTGTATAATAAAAAATTAATAATAAAAACTACCACCACAGCAGTTAGCAACCTAGATCTCAAAGCACATTATAAAAGCCACACATCAATATTCCCATAGGGGAAACAGAGGGACAGAGAGGTGAAGTGACTTTCCTAAAGTTACACAGCAAGACAGTGGCAGAGGCCAAAAAAGAATTCAAGTTTCTAACACAGTGTTCTTTATTACCTTTACTGTTGACGTCTTTTGGTCACAATAAAGGACATTCAGGCATCAGAAATGGATCTAGAAATCTGTATTTCACCCCATGCTCTTTTAAGTCTCATCCAATTTGCTCGTGAAATGAAAATCTAGCAGGAAGAGTGTTTAATGGCTGTGCATATTAATATGCACTAAAACAAGTGCCTTCATTATCATCTTCAATGCTTGCTCTTCGCTTTTACCACAGACATAGTGTGAAGGTTATTGTTAAGGTCAACCACACTCCATGTTCACTGGTTTATTCCCAGATTTTGAGTTATCGATATTGAGCTTGTTCAGGAAATCAGCCCAGTGCAATGTAAGATTAATCAATAGGCTGCAGTTCTTTTTGCATACTAAGAAAATAATTGTACAGAAATATGTTTTAAAAAGTAGGTTTCAGTCTCTCCCGACCTTTGAGCTAAATCTCTATGAACCTTGGGGCAGTCACTTTCGTTCGTTTCTACTTTCCCCTGCTCCCTAGTTTTAGTGGCCAAAGCAGGTTTCCTACGTTTTTTTTCCTATACGTAAACAAATATAACCACAAAGACATTTTGCAAACTCTCCCAGCTGAATTTGCTGCATGCATATTGTCAAACTGTCTTTTCAGATCGCAGGGTTCCAAGAACGTGAAAAGGCATCATGGTACCATGGTGGCAGTTCAACTGTGGCGTGTAGTGTCTGAATGCTTCTTCACAAGAGCATCTCACCAACGTACTCTATTACATACTCCTTCTGTTTAAGATTCCACTCAAGCTGCTGCTTGGTACATCACTGTCACTGTTTTACAGAACACCCAGAAATTCACCAAGACACTGCTTGGTACGCTTCTGCCTACCAATATTTCCCCCTGCAGATTCATTTGGATATAGTATATTCTACGTCGCTTCCTGTCCTAACGTTCTGTGATATTGCTGTTTGCTGTGAAATGAAACATAATGCGATTGAACTTTTTAAAAATTATGATGACTGCTGTTAAATTTTAGAGTTGCCAGTACAAATACTGCCTTGTATTACTATTGTGCTAACACTATCCAAAAAGAATTCTATTTTTCCTTCGAAGGCTGAGACCCTGGCCAGTTTCTATTTGATTGCTCATCCATAAGAAAAGGGAGATCCTGATTTAATGTAGTAATAATGCTGCATTACAATTCTACACTGCCGTTCATCCTCTATGCTCTATAAAGTATGGACCTTTGTTATACCAAAACAAATGGATAGTACTGAAACACCTTTCAAAGCCATTTCAGATGACATATTTTATGAATCTGCCTGCTGATAAAGAGGTACTGTTTATTATATATTGAAATATGTACAACTAACAAATTGTATCACCCAGAAAAAAATCCATAAACATATTGTATTTTCATTTTCCGTCTATATTAGCAATAATGATCAAGGGGCAGGGCATTACTGGAACCAATGGCTAGTTGACTTAATGGCCCTCCACCGCATCTTCATCAACTCTTCCCAGCAGGTCATCAGTCCCCAGGGACACCCTGTACCTCAATCACTACTACTTAATCAAGGCCTGGCTTACTCACAGTCTTTGTATCAATGTGACAGTTTGGGGAATCTATGTACAACTTACGAACTCTGGTTACTTTTATGAAGTTGCCGGGTCATTAAATGCCTCAATGTTTAGTGTCCCTGACATGTATCACTCACCCTGCAAGAAGTTACAGAACAAACCAAAGGAGGTACAGTATTAATTTTAATGACTGTACTCTAGCCAGACAATGGGTATGCTAAAAAGTATGCTTAAGCTAAACAAAAAACAGTTCAACCGAATTTATCTGCAGAGAGAGGGGAATGGAAAATACAAAGTCCCCAAACAGGAAAACAAAGGGACAAATACGACCGTTTTTGGATCAAGAATTTAAAGAGACGAAGGAAGTTTGGGCAGGAGAGAGGAACAAAGAGGCCCAGGCTTTTGGAGGGCAAGGAATTTTTTTTGACTATGGCAGCAGCCAAAGTCAAAGGAAGCTGTCTGAAGGAGAGAGCAGGCTCCATTTTCAAGAGAAGCCATGAAAAAAGAGGTGCAGGAGAAGGGATTTGGAATCCCGAAAGGACACAGACCCCAGTCCTGAAGAACACTCCAGAGTGGCGAGGAAAATGAGGCAGGGCTTTTTTAAAGAGCTAGAACTGTCTATTTCTTGTGCTGACTAAAGTAAGGAGTGATTGGTTTTAAAATCTTTTTCAACATTTCTGTGTAAAGTTCTTCAATTATCACATGCCCCTGGAGCGCTGAATTGTACCCCAGATTGCCCACAACACTGGGGAAGAGTTTGTTTAAGCTACTGGGGAGTCTGCAGGAACTGTCCCTACTTTCGGCACCTAGCCAGTTTGACTGTAGTGTCTGAGCTCTCAGAAGAGGGTGGTAATAAGAGGATCTGCATCCTGAAAGTACGTCTAGAAACCCAGAGGCAGTGCGTGGACTCTGCCTAGATTCATGAAGATTAAAGCACTCAGTCCAGCATGCTAGGACCCAAACACAAAAGTCTGTGAGTGTCCAGAATGGGATGTGTCCTGTCCATATGGGAATAAGCTATATCAACATAATTGCGTCCACACTACTAAGGAGGGGTTGTACCACTGTAATCACACTGTATAGTTAAAGCAACACAACTCGTGCGTGTAGGTCAACATTTACTTTCTTTCATCTTCAACAACTTATACGATAAACCCAGTGCAACTATCCGTACAATTGAAAATGTTTCCCTATTGCCCACAACTAAGATCAGCTCCTAAACAAAACTCAAAGGCTCTCTTGGTTTGTGATCATAGGAATCAAGGTTTGGGGTAGACACGGCTTAGTGCTTACCTCTCAAGGGTACCACATTGTGCGGGACATCTCCCATCTCGCCATGTTTTTTAAGGTTGTCCCATGGCCCCCGAATGGGCACCAGGGAGTTCCACATTGGCAGGGAAGGGAGAAGCAGGGAGATTGTAGTTGCTGGACCAGGCCGAGGAGAACCAAACTTCCTCCCCACCCCCATGCAGGTAGAGGCAGGGAATGGGGGGGAGGGGAGTGCTGCTGTCAGACTGGGCAAAGAGCAACTCCCTCCCTTCCCCATGCAGAAGGAGGCAGTGATGCTGCCATAGCAGGCGGAGGAGAAACCCCCTCTCCTCTGGGGGAGGAAGGATGGTACGGACGTATACGTCCCTTGGGGCTGTCATGGGGGCAGGGGGTGTCTGGAATAGAGGGAGGTTAGCAGGGAATCAATCCAATTTTTATTATTTTGGAAATTTTCATTAAAAAAAACCTGCTGTCCCTCATTGTGCCCCTCATTCCAAAGTGCGCTGTCCCTCCCTGCCCCTCCTTCTGAGGGTCCAGGGGTTGAGAGGTGTGGCTTGTGATCATTTAAGAGGGAATGGCTCAAATGTGCAGGCAACGGGGAAAATCACAACAGCCAGTGAGTATTGTATCAGAGGGGTAGCCGTGTAAAAAGGAACAGAGGGTCCTGTGGCACCTTTAACACTAACAGAAGTATTGGGAGCATAAGCTTTCGTGGGTAAGAACCTCACTTTGTGAGTATTGTGTTGACTTTGTATAGAGCCTGAAAGACAGCTTAATATTTTCTAAGATAAGAGCTTGACTTTACTGCCAAGTTAACTTGTGTGATGACCATAACTCCAGTCCTGTCCACTCACATAAAAACCTCACCTCATGCATGTTGGTGCTTTAAATTCACGTTGGCTGCCCCAAAAGGGGCTACAGGCTAAAATTCAAGTGAGCACCACTCATCAGCTACTCATTTGACCACTGCAGTGTGAACACAGGCAAGCACCACTTGGATGACACTAATCCTCCAAAGCCATCTCACAATTCTCCGTATGTGCTCAGAAAGGACAGATGTGTTCTCCCACCATTCACCGAAAGAGAATTAATAGAGCAGTTCTTTCTGCAGTGCAAAGAATCATGGGATATGGCTCCAGAAGTCTAAGCACCTCACACGAATGAGTGCAGTGCCAATGTGGTCGCAGTCCCTCAAGTGTTATTTCGCAGCGTGGCTGCTCTCATTCAAGCGAGGCTAACTTGAGAGGAAATACCCAGACCTCACTCTGCAGTGAAGAGAGACTCCAAGGGTATGTCAACACAGCAACTAGACAATTGCAGCTGGCCTGTGCTAGCCAACTTGAGCTCACGGGGCTTGGGCTGCGGGGCTGTTTCATTGCTGTGTAGACTTTGGGGCTCGGGTTTGGGCTCTAGGGCCCTGTGAGGTGGGAGAGTCCCAGAGCTCAAGCCCGGAAGTCTACATAGAAATGAAACAGCCCCACAACCCAAGGCCCCGGGGCCAGCTGCGGGTGTCCAGTTGCTGTGCAGACATATCCCAAGAGTGAAATACTTTAGTGCACTGAGTGTGTGACCTGTGCAATTATAAATACATGAAAACAAACGGACCATCTTATAAAATAGTGCTCTTGCACACCGGGTCAATATTTTAATACAGGTTAACAGGTGTAAGGTGTTATTTTATTTTTTAAATAAAAGATATGATTAGGTGGGTGTCATTTTTAGAAGCTAATGAACTACCCACCATCTCTAAAGAAAACATATATCTATGTGCATATCAGCACAAATATTTTCTCTCCTTTATGAATGGGAGACACTTTTTAAAAGATAGTTTCCTGCTTTGGATTTCTCCATTATATTCCAGCCCCTTCTCTTCAGTTCCTGCACTCTGACATTTACTACATAATCCAAACAGTGGGACACCGAAAACTGAACTATGATCCTCCAGAGTATGGATCTCCAGAATTGACTAGAGAATGTCTTTTTAAATCAACCAGTTGATTTGTTCTGCGAATTTCTCCCTAAAACCTGCATTTTGTTCCCACCATGTTGACAAGGTCTTTCACCATCTTAAACCCAACTAACCCTGACATTTCAATCATCGTTTCAGGAGACATTAGGTGAAGTATTTCACCAAGTGGGTATCTTGTATGAGACTGTTGTTTTGCTTTGTGCCTCAAGCACCAGTAGTGCTAGCTTTATTTTTTTATTAACAGAGTTACCTTAGAGTGCAATTTCTTTTTGTAACGCAGAAAAAGGCAATTGCTATACAGGTACCTTTTCACGGACTTTAATAAATCAGATTTAACGCCCATCAGAAAAATGCCTTCTTTTCATTCGGGTGAATTTAGAGGGCCAGATCCTCAGCTAGCATAAATCAGTGGAGTTCCAATAGTCCAACAGCCCAGCTGAAGTCAATGGAGCTAGGCCAATACACACCTGTGGAGAATCTCACTCAGCATCTCAAAGTCTGTGGATAGAGTAGGGGACTGGATGACAGATCTCCTGAGATGTCTCTAGCCTCAGGTTTTGCCCCTGACTGAATGTGTGACTTTGGGCAAGCCATTGATGGGCACAATTTTCAAAATTAAGTAGGCATAATTACCATGACTGCAACTGCAAACAGGAGAGTTGCATGCACAAATGGCCATTTGTGTGTGTAGCTGTTCATTCACACGCACACTCAGCTGATTTGCACATACCTGTCTCACAGGAACTTTGTAAGGTTTAGTCATCATAGATATTAGAGACAGAAAAGCACTGTTAAGGCGTCAAGGCCATTCATCTCACAGGATCTCAAGAGCTCTTGTAATGTATCCAATGCTTAAGTTGTAATGAAGAAGGTGCCGGGCTCAATCAATTAGGTGCTGGGGCTGAAGTAATTTTTTTTTTACATTCATAACTGATGCAGCAAGCTGAGAAGTGCCGGGGCTATGAGCTGCCAAGCCTAGAGGTGCTGCGGCTTAGCTCTGCCACAAACTAAGCACTGAATGTATCCATCTCTTGGGCAGGGAGTGGCAGCCAACTGGTACAATGCAAACTACATAGCATTGAAGGGAGGAACAAGTCTGGACAGAGACAATCCTTATATTACAGCAGACGGGATCAAAATCTTGATCCAGAGAGCCACACATCATATCATGCAAGTCAGTTTTCCTACCTTGGTAGGATGAAAAGCTGAATTCACTCTGCCACTATGAGCCTGACTCTTCCTCTCACATGTGGCCCCAACTGAGAGGATTCTGTTCAGACGTCAGACAAGACAAGACAACTGCTTGTGCCAATTTGTTGAGTGGAAGGGACCTAGTGTTTGAGGAGTGTGGTCTTCCCGATCAGTCCCTACCTGAAGGAACCAAATGGAGCTAGCCTATATGGTCATTCACGCCATATCAGAGGTAAAAACTTCCACCATTCAAGATAGCACTCAGTGAATCCGCTCTAAAGAAGTTTACCAGAATAAGGAGCATTAAGATTTGGCTCTATGTGACAGAGAACTTCCTTTGGAGGATGGGGAAAGTCAGAGGGATTGTGACAAACATCATTACTGGTAAGTATGTTTTTTCCCTTTCTGATGCAGCTCTTCAGTGTGTTTGTTATCTGTCTGCATGAAAGATCTTTTCAATATGTTACGAGTCCCTAAGGAGGTAGGGAGGCTAAGAGAATCTTCCCAATAATAACAGTAGAGGAAAAAAGAGTTCTCTTTATCCCTCTAACACTTGACAAGTGTTTTCTTTCCCACTCTGCCCCAGTGCTGCCCTCCAAGAACTTTGGAAAGGAAATGAGTTGGCTTGCAGATGCTCTTGTTCTCTATCTAGAGAAACAAATCTGTTTGCTGACTATAGCACAGTGAAGAAAATAAGAACATGGGTGGAACTTTGACCAGAGACACTGATAGGAATAAAGGAAAAGGATGGTTTGCCACCTGAGTGGTTCCTTGGGAAGGAAGACAGGTGGAGCAGGGAAGTAGGAAATGGGGCTGATGTTTTTTCAAAAAGGATTTTGAACATGCAATGAGGGTTAGTAATTGTAAACTGTGTAAGGAAACTGGATGAAGCTTTCAAAGTCACACAACAGATGTTTTCCACAGCAATAAAAACATGCTCCATCAGAGCACACCTCCAAATTTTGTCCTGTGTGTTTGCTGTGTCAAGGGGAGCACCATTTGGGGCTAGATTGTGCCTATAAGGCACAACACAGAGTGGGGGCGAGCACGCAGATGCACCATCCCATGAGGAGCACCAGGAGGTCCCTCCTGTCCCAAAAGCCTAACAGTCCTATACTGGTTCTGGCACTGTTGACTCCCTCCTACCCACAGCCCCAGCCTGCTTAGATGTTTTGTTTACTAAGGCTCACAGAGAACAAGCAGTACCACTGGGGATGTCTTTGGGGATGCTCCCTGCTACCTCTCCTTCATCTAGCGCACTCATTCAGGACCAGTCATACCTTGGCCCTCAGAATGCTAACCTTGGATTTCAATACACGGGGTGAAGATGTTTAGAGGTGGCGTTAAATTCAGAGCCAGAATCACTGCTCTAACAACCAAGTCCCTGCTTTAGGTGTCTTAAAAGGTTTGTTTAATAACAATACCAATTCCCTCCTACATATATCTATGGAAATAGTTCTTCTACCCATTACACAGTAGTTCTCTTAGCATAGGATCAAACCAACCATCTGAGAAATAAGAACATCTCATCCTTAAGAGAGTTCACAGATCCTGTAGAACTATCTGAACACATGCTGCATTCTATCTGCCATCTCTCCTATTGGGAATTTAGCTTATTAAGTGGCTAGATGGATTAGAACCAACCATAGAAAAAAACACTTTGCTTTCTCAAGCATTAATAACACTAATGGCTTATGCTTATATAACACCTTTCATCCCAGATGATCTCAAAGTGCTTTTATGAGCCATTATTATTTATTTGTTTGTAGTATCAAAGTGCCTAGGTGCTCTGGTCAAGGACCGGGACCCCACTGTGCTAGGTGCTGTACAAAGACAGAACACAAAGGTGACTCTTGCTCCAGGAGACTTTCATTCTAACTATAAGACAAGAGACAACAAATGGAGAGACACAGACGGGGGGGGGTACACAGGAACAATGAGACAATATTGGTCAGTGTGATAGGTCAGTGGTCTCTGCATATTTAGCTGCCTAACCACCGTTAAGTTTTTTTGTACTCATCGCGGCAAAGGAGAGTTTAGAGGAGGGATTTAAAGGTGGATAATGAGCTAGCGCTGCAGATATTCATGAGGAGCACCTCCCAGCTGTGTTGGGTAGCAAGGGAGAAAGCATGAAGGTGCCTGTTTGAAAATGTAACAAATGGGCAGAGAAGGCTGGCACCATGGGCTAATCGATGTGAGCACCGACAACGCAACAGCAAATGAGATATGACAGGTAGGGTGGACTGACTGTGAAGGGCGCTAAAAGTAGCTTAAATGAGCAGCTTGATGCAAAGCCAGTGGAGGGATTCACAGAGAGGGGTACATGGCCACAGTGAGAGGCTCGGAGAATAATCTTTGCGGCAGCATTGTGAATGGACATAAGATGGGCCAGACTGCCTTTGTCAAGGCCAGAGAGAAGGATGTTGCAGTAATCAAGCTGCAGAATGAGGAGAGCTTGAGAGTCTGAGCTGTGAGGATGAATAAGAAAGAATAAGAATTGGCAACATTTACACAAAGCCCGGATGTGAGGCTGCAGAGAGAGAGATCTGAGACAAAGCTGATGCCTGGTTGATGGGAGCAAGTGTCTGGCTGGGAGGTGGTGTTGTCTACAGTAATCGAAAAATGAGGGAGTGGGGAGTCCTTGACAGGGAGGACGATTAGGAGCTCTGTTTTAGCCAAGCTGAGCTTGAGCTGACAGCTAGACAGCCACAGAAAGATTCAGAGAGTGAGGCTGAGATTTTAGTTTGGACAGAAATGGACAGGTGTGGATGAGCGAGGCAGATCTGTGAGCCATCAGCATAGAGACTGTGACAGGGCAATTTCCTGCCATATCCTGGGGAGACCTTATTGAATTAAGTCTAAGTAGCGTTGGGGTCCATTGTATTAAATGAATGGTTTATGTGTTATTGTGGGCTGGGATTGTCTGTAACCTCTCAAGGGGGGAGGTGAATGCAAATTCTCCATCTCCGGTGATGCAAAAACCCAGCTTTCTGAAGCTAAGCCACAAGGAAAGGACCATTGTCAGCTGATCACCTGTTCCCGGAGTCTCACAATCAAAGGTCCAAGCGGTATAAAAGGAAAAACTAACTGATTCATGGGTGTGCTAGCTCTGATCTAAGGCTGTTATGAACTTCTAACACAAAACCCGCTTTGTGGTGTTTGAAGGACTGGCTCCTACCAGAGCCCTTGTTAAGAGTTGAAGAGGGGGGTGATCTCTGGTAAACTTATTAGCATGCACGTAGGTTCTTATATAATTGTTTAATGTTCACTGCAATGCTTTCAACTTAAGAATAAATGTGCTTGCTTAGAAAGAGCTGTGGGATAACTTGTAACTGCTGAAGATTATACTGTTTATATTTGAAGAGAAAGCAAAACACACACACTGGCTTGTTTAGGCAGCCTTGCTGGGAATAGCACAGAGTAGGCAGGGAACTGTGCAGCCTGGAAAATCCCTGGTCTGGAGACAGAAATGTGAGTCTCCGCCCAAGACAGTGTGAAACCTGGGTTAAAGTTCCTGGTGTAAAAGCCTTCACCCTACCTACAGTACAGATTTTTATATACAGACCCTGGAAGGTTCAGGGTGCTAGGCTAAAGAGACAGCAAGACCCAGCATAAGAATGACTCTATAGCCTCGTGATTAGAGCACTTTCCCAGGATGGGGGAGATGCAGGATCCTGTCCCCCCCAGTCCAATGACTCTGGTTATTTATCCACAGTGTAACACCTTCAACAGGAGAGACTCGGGCCACATCTATACTACAATCTTAAGTCGACCTATGTTTGGCTGACTTACAGCCACCACAGGCTGATATCCATACTACATCCTTCTGTGTGAGGTGCACATCTTCACCAGGAGCACTTCCACTGATTGAAGAGGGGCAGTGTGGGGGGCTGAGAGCCAGGGCTCTCCGCTCTGCGCAGCTCCCTACTGGGAGCCCAGCTGTCCCTGGGGCTTCTCACTCTCTGTTCCCCGCCGGGAGCGAGGGGGCAGCCGCCCGGGGCTTCTTGCCTCTGGCGGGGAGATCCATACCCAGAGTCCAGTCGACTGCCATGCTCCTGGCAGGGAGTGGGGAACCGGAACCCCAGGAGGCAACAGGACTCCCAGCAGAGAGCAGGGACATAGTTAGATCAATGCAAGCTGCTCGCATCCCAAGTGAGTACCCTAATTACTCGGCTAAAAGTTGTGAGGGAGGTTGTTCTCCTCTTCCTCCCCTCCAGCTGTTTTGTGTGACCTCACCTCAGGGGCCCAATCCAGTCGGTGCGCACAGTCAGGCCCTGCACACTCCTGACGTGGCCTATCTTTCCTAATTTGTGAATCGCTCTGGGGCTCAGGTGGGAGACAGATGCCTGGACACCGCGAGGGAGGCAGCGGTGTGCAAGCTCGGTGGCAGAACCATAGGTGCCGAGGGAACTTTTATTGCAAAAATGCAGGCACTGAGTTCAGGCACCTACAGGGTTGAGCAGGAGTTTTGGGCATCGCAGTGGTGCTGAGACAGGGACTTAGGCATCTAACTTCATTTGTGCATCCAGGCCTAAGTGAGTTGGCCAAGCTCACACAGGACGTCTGTAGCAGATCCAATAACTAAACCCCAATCTCCCGAATCCCAGTCCAGTGCCTTAACCAAAAAACTATCCCTCCTTCCAGTCACGTAAACAACATAGAACGTCTACACTTGCCTTCTTACTTAGTGCCAATGCTAAACAGATACATGTTGCCCGAGCCACATTCTGTTAGTGACCAAGATATGGGCGGTCATGCCTAGTGGTTACAGTAGGCCTCCGTAGCCAGGAATCAGAGCCCATGGTCAGAACTGGAGTCAGAGGCCAGGAGCGAGAGCCAACAGTCAGAGGTCAGGAATTGGAGGTGAGAGTCAGAACTGAGTTATCTGGAGTGAGGCAAAGGAAGCGCTATCTCAGCCATGGGCAAATGCTTGGAGCAGCCACTCAACGGCTGCTACTGCTGGGCTTAAGAACAGGTCCACTGATGCTTCCAGCCAATCAGGCGGTGGAGACAATTAGGCAGCCTATTACAGGCCAGCTGTGCTTGTTAGGGTGTCCAGAGATTGGCTCTGCTGCAGGCCCTGATTCCCGACACCTCTTTACTGGGAGGACGAGATGGCTTTTTTAATAGAGGGGATTGGTAATAGAGCCTTTCAAAACTAGTCAATGTTAGTACTGGCCAAGCATTGCCTTATAAATTATGACTAATGTCTACATGACTACAGTAAACACCGAAAACGCCACAGTATTACTAGTCTTGTGTTTTTGACCAGCACTATGGATTGGAGTCAGTGTCATTATGATCTAACAGCTAATGAACAGCATATGTGATGGGTTTTTAGATCACAAGCTCTCAGGGCAGAGGCTGCACCTTCCTTTGTTTGCATAACCACTAGCCCATTGTTGCCATTACTGCAACATAAGTAACAAGAATACACCAAGAATGGCATCCTAATAGAAGCGCCGGGCCCATGAATGGGCCATGCAGACTGAGCTGCTATCTTATGACTAGATGTGATCCTTCAGCCCAGGTTTGAGGCTTGATGTGAGGACAGAGGGGGAAGCCTATGATTTTCTGTCTGCATTTTGGATAAACAGAAGCCTTCAGTCTCCAGTGGAGGGATCAGTTGGCAATGGATATGGGCCCTGATCTACCCTTTCACAATGACAGGTTCTTCCCTGTCAGAGGTCAGACATGCCAGCAAGACATTAAAATATTCCTCAGTATGTTTGTATCAGTACCTTTCTGTATTCCCTCAAGTGCATTGGAACCAAGAGAAGAAAGTTATTTAAGGCAAAGGGAAATGGTATCAAAACTCATTACACTCAGATTTATGTATAGAATAGTTGGCGGGTTACCAGCAATATTAATAAATATTATTATTTTATATAAATATATTATTTTATATTTGGTTTCTACAAGTCCGCCTATGTCAGCATCCATGATCTATTACTCAGTTTGGAGGATTTTTTTTTTTTTTTTTACTGGTTTCAGAATAATAATAATAGTAATAAATAACGTGAAACCAACAAACCATCCTGTCATGCAGCTTATCCTTATGGCATGTTGGCTTAGTTCCTTAAAGGCAGAGAATGAAGCAATAAGCAATATACAGGTTAGTTTGGGACAATTTTCCCATTGGGACACATTCAGAGTTGTTTTTTTCTGGAGACTAGTTGATCAGATACTACAACTGCAAGACTCTTTGGCTTCTTCTGATTTGAATGTAATTAAAATATTCAAAGCCCAGTGAAACTGACCTCAATGGGCTTTGGCCTCCTAGTCCTTAATTCAGCAATGGAAAAAGAGAGAGAGAGAGAAAGAGAGAGAGATCCAAATGTTTCCCGATTTTAAAGGTTGTTTTTCTACTTAGTCGACAGCTTTTTGGTTGAATGTAAAGGGAGATAATAGTTAAGTAGGAAATGGTTTTCTTGTCCCAAGAACAGTTTTCAGATTTCAAAAAAAAGTTCTCATTCTGAATCAGGGACAAAAATGTCAAAATCCTATTATTGCATTAAATCATGAAAATTTTCATGAATCAAATTTCTGAAAAAAAAGCAGCTTAGGTCAATCAAAACGTTTCATTTAGATCATTTCAAAATGTTTTTGTTTCAATTTTGACCATTTTTAAAATAATTTGCTTAAATTCCAAAATGAACAATTGTTTCAAAATGGAAAAACAGAACATTTCTTTTGAAAATGCTGAAATCCCTTTTCAAAACCTTTTGATTTTTTTTGAGTTGAGAAATTTACCAAGCCAACCCTTTCCTGAAAAAAGATTCAGTTTCAACAAATAGTCTTTTTTCTGATGAAAAATTTTGCCACAAAATTCCCAACCAGCTCTAGTTATAGCTCTGCTATCTCTGATCCAACCAATTTAGTATCCTACGAGATAAAGCTGTGTTAAAGACTATTCTATATCATTAGACTAAGACCATTTCACACATTTCTATCTTTCAAGAGGTATCTACTCTCCTCCGATCTTGTGCCTAGACCCTAATACTAAGAAAGGGGAAGGGAAAAAAAGACATGAGAGTGACACAAAGGGCGTATGAGGGATTTATCTTATATGACTTCAGCAACTACAAAGTTGGATCAAAAATAACCGAGAGGGTGTGACAGCCTTTAAAGGAACCATTTTCCAGTGGATAAGATGGCACTTGGGAGGCTTATGTAGTTAAAGTCTCCTTCAAGACAGAAGCAACAGAGGGTCCTGTGGCACCTTTAAGACTAACAGAAGTATTGGGAGCATAAGCTTTCGTAGGTAAGAACCTCACTTCTTAATCAGTATGATTTATACCTGCCTCCGGAGATTTCCATTACTTGCATCTGAAGAAGTGAGGTTCTCACCCACAAAAGCTTATGCTCCCAATACTTCTGTTAGTCTTAAAGGTGCCACAGGACCCTCTGTTGCTTTTTACAGATTCAGACTAACACGGCTACCCCTCTGATACTTCAAGACAGAGCGCACTTCATCAGAGTATCAGCAGCCTAAAGGATTGAGAGAATGGAGGTATCTCCCCTATTCATGGTCATCATCTGGGCTTCCATGATTGAGAACAGCTTCATCCACAAAGGGGGTATTATAGACTGCAATATCTAGGTAGTCCCAATAGACTATTAGAATTGCTTACTGCTCTTGAAATCTTAATTGTCTGGGCTAGTATCAGAGTTTGTAGGAGAAGGATCCTTTGTACTTGGTCCAAATCTCACTAAAGTCAGTGACTCCTAGTGATTGCAATGAGTCTTGGATCAGGTTATTTGTTTTTCCAATTCTCCTATGTTCCCTGCTATCCTATGCAATTTATCTTGTATCTGGCTTTTGGCCAGTTTTAATTTCGAGCTGAGATATCTTGTTAATATAACGTCATTGCTAGGTGAACCAAGGGATGAATGACAGCCAGCAAGCCTTTAATCTTTCCTACATAATTCTGATTTATTCTTGTCTCTATCTACTCAAATGGTATAGGGAACGTATAAGAACCTATAGGGTATTTTTGTTTTGAAGAAAGATTTTTTTAGATCTTTTTGAAATCTCCCTACTCTGAGTATCACATTTTTGCCTACGCCATTTGAAAATGAGAGTAAACATATCTGAGGCATGCACTCATTTACTGAGAGTACTTTAGAATGCATTATTTAATTCTGAAAAAAAGATGATGTTGCTGCAATCTGAATAATATATTAACAACAGAGTATGAGGCCTAAAAGGAAATTAGTCAGCAAAACTTGGTAATAAAAAGAAAAGTCACCACTGATAATCAACAAGGGTATTAAGGAATAATTTGTAATGCTAAGATTACACAGTAATTCTGGTGCTGCTAATTATACTAATGTATTGAATTGTATTTTGGGCCAGTGAACTGAGTCAACATGATTTAGGAAACAAGGAAATGGACGCATACAAAAAAATCTGAAAAAAAATTATCCCCCCTCTGAGATTCAGAATGATTTAAAAGGTGTGGATCAAGGATATTGCCACTGCTGGTATTTATGGACTACATCAGATGGATGGATAACAGACCACTGCAAGGAATGAGAAAAACCCACAAACATAAGCACAATTTGACACAGATTGCCTTAGCTGTTGTAATGTAGCTCGAAAGAGAAAATATTTGCAAAAAGCAGATGAGATTTTGATGTGTGTGGTTTGATCATCATGACAACTTTCTGATCTCATAAAGGAACAGAAACATATACAGGAAACCTGGGGATGGTAAATAAGGTTGCGCAGCATATTTAACCAAAGACACTGGAATTTTCTCCAAGCTGATATTCTGGCTGTTGCCCCAAACACTTTTGATATCTCCAAATTATCTAGACCTGGTTCAAAGCCCATTGAAGTCAACAGGAGTCTTCTCACTGACTTCGGTGGACATTGGAACAGACCCCTAATGACTAAATAAAAGATATAGTTATGAGTCTTATTTAAATACCGAGGAGTCATACACAATTTTATTATTTTCTTTCAGCTCAAAGGCTTATCTTTAACTTTTTGTCAGTGACATTTTCCCCTGCCTTTGTCAGCCTTTCTCACTAGCAAAAACTATATTGATTCCTACTTTGCCAAGCAATCTCTTGGATTAATTAAACGAGTACAGGTTAGGGCACTGGATGGCTCAAGGAACTGATAATGGGGCTATCTAAACTTTTTACCTCCCAATTTCCAGTAAAATTCAGTTTTGCAAAATTCTATCCGCATATTCAGGCAGAGTGAGCCATCTGTTTTGACGGGAAAGCAAAATATCATTCATTTTTTCACCATCATCCAAGTAAGGCTGGGAGAGCAGAATTGCTCCTTGCCTGGCCAATCTTCATGAGAGCTTCGCAAAGTTCATTTAAATGCAACCCAGTAGAGTAGTGACTGAAAGGAAATTAATTTCTATCTAAAAGGTGTTGGAATGTCTGCAAGGAATGAATCAGTGTTCTTAATCTTGTCACCAAAGAGTAAGTGTCCATATCACTATAGCCACCATCACCACATTTGGCACTAATCAGCAATTTCACTAGTGGAACCAAAAGCTAAATGGATGTTGAGATTCAACTACCCTTCCTGAACAGAACTGGCACTCTAAAGGGGCGGTGTAAGAGGAATGCGGCACTACACTGATCATACTGTCTCCATTCCATGGTTACATTTAGGACTCTGAGCTCCAGTGGTGTTATTCTGGCCCCTGTGGTGAACAAATAATTCACATGCAGTTTTTTAAAGAGGGGGAAAAAAATCACACTGGTTTCATGCATGGGTTTTTCACTTTTTCAAGTGCCACCTGCAATAAAGCACAATTAGATAGCCATGGGTCCAGGACACAAATTATGGATCTGGATCTGAAATCCTCTCAAGTTCAAGGGTGACTGAATCTAAGATTTTTATTTGTGCCCATCTCCAAGTCAGACGGACAAGATAATTACACTGTACCTCTTCCCCAGCACATAATAATTCCTTTGTAGAATATATCATAATTGAGCAGTTGGTTCTGTACAGTATCGGGCGATGTTGAACCATTCTGAGTCATCTGATGTTACTCATCCTGTCTGTGAGCTCCTTCTGGCTTCCTGATGCTGCGCCCACACTGTTCCCCAGAGGAGATGATCACAGAGAGAAACATCAGCTCCACTCTGCACATGTATGACATTAATCACTGCTGACTAGTACGGCTAATGAAGAAGAGCGCTCTCTCTCTCTCGCTCTCTCGCTCTCATGTTTAACTACGTGTGTACCTTGCTACAGAATAACATAGAGCCAAAACTAAATCCTAATAGTAAAAACAAACAAAACAAAACCATTCTTATTTACCTGGACTGCTTTGCAACAGCCAGAAGCTGAAAAAAATGTCTGTTGCATTTAAAATAGTATGGAACTCCCCTTTCACATAGACCTCTTTTTAAATGTTATCAGCCAGTTGTAGTATAACCCTGCTCAGAATACTCAGAAAACAGCAAGAAGTGGTTTCCACCTAGGGGGAAGGGAATCCGTACAGATACGTCAAGCTTTTTCCATTGCTACCCAGCAAAATAGTGTCCCTTCATCTCACATGCCCCGATCCAGGATTGGGACTAGTCACATGTTTAACATTCACAATAAACTGTATTAGTGCTTTGTTGGATCAGGGCCAAAGACTCCACCACAGCTCTCGTACTGACCTGAATGATGAACTCAAGATCGAGCCTCTGGGGTGACCCGTGGTACGCCAACACTGCCCACACCTACATTGTGAGTGTTCTAACCTGCAGGGGAGCTCGGACTGCTCAAAACCCTAATCTTTGACAGGATGCCAAACTCCTGGATTCAAACCAACAGAGTTATAGGACATCCTATGGAATTGAGGCAGACAGCAGTGGAAAGGCTGGTACATTACTAAGCTAGGGAGACGCTGCAGGAGACAGGGATAAAGACGTTACTGTCTTGTAAAGCCAAAGCTTTAGACTAGGTCTTCACAGCAGAGTTAACTCAAGTTCTTTACACGCTAGTTAATTCCTCTCCAGTGAGAGCAGCCACACTGTAAAATAACACTGGAGTTGCACTGATGACTGGGTTAACAGCACAAACCGATCGTGTTATCAATTAGCAAGTAGCTCTAACTCAAGCGATAGCCTATACCCCTGATGGGCCAGCCAATCTGAGTTAAAAGAACCACCACTTGAGCTAAGAGTTTTGTCTGTGGTCTCAAGGTCGAGGCAACAGCCGAGTTATAACTTGAGATACTTTTGCAGTGAAGATAAGCACTTAGTCTAGCAAATGCACTCGCCTGCTTGAAAAGACTGGGACCAGCTGGATCACTGCATCTCATGGTTTTCCATGCCTGCTGCCTGCATGGGTGGTTTTGTGTATCATAGAATATCAGGGTTAAAAGGGACCTCAGGAGGTCATCTAGTCCAACCCCCTGCTCAAAGCAGGACCAATCCCTAACTAAATCCCCAAATGGCCCCCTCAAGGATTCAAATCAGAACCCTTGGTTTAGCAGGCCAATGCTCAAACCATTGAGCTATCCCTCCCCCCGCCCCATGTAGACAATTATACACATGTCACATAATCAACACCATTGCAGCTGTCTTTCCCAGGCCAAGAGGATGGATTCTGGTGGTACAGTAGTTACTAACCAAAGTAAGCCTTCTCCTCAAGGCCATTGGCACTTGTGCAAACCTGCTTCTGAATGTGAAGAATCAAATATTTGATTTTGCAAAAACATAATTATGGCCTAACAATAAACCTGCCCAGAAGGCTTGGGATTTACAGACATTAGATGCCAATATTGCTTATTTATTTTGGATAATTAATGAACATAAAAATTGCTGACATTAGCCTGCAATGGAAAAACTGGTTTTAATGAACCCCATAAAATCTGCTATTCATGGCAGCTTCATAAAGCTCCATATTGAGTTCAGCTAAAGGCTATGGCTTTTATCAATACTGTCAACAATTAATATTGACTAATAAAGGTATCCCGTAGACTGAGTCATTGCATTATGTTGCTGTACACATCTCATGTCCTCTGAAACATTTCTCCCATAAATCTGGGGTTTCTCAAAATAGCCTGCTTGATAGTTTAGGATATAGAAGCCTAATTGCCAAAGAAGAAAAACCAACAGACCAAAAGTTTAAAAGACCAAACTTTTAAAATGGCCTCAAACAGGCTTCCATCTCTGCAACTGCAGCATTAGAGATACAAGTCATTTGCTTGTAAAAATGTGACAAACTTTTATTTGAACAAACAAGCGACAGAAGGTACATGCACATAACTCAGTTGTGTTCATTTCAGGCCTGCAGATAGCATGGTAATGAGAGTGACCTGGTAGATATGTATTTAGACATATGTGACTGTATAGCCTATCAATTTCGGACACCAGTGTTAAAGTGTAACAATTTCACATGCAAGTGATTTTGATGTGCAAAGTTGCATTTGCCCCAATAGAGACCACATTATGGAAGCCTGGTTCCATTTTTTAAAGATGTTTTGCTGAAAAACACTCTAGGAGGCTAATGTTTTCCTGTGAAAAAGCCTAAACCTCCGTGGTTTGCTTTTCTTAGTGGGCATGAGTAAAAGAGAAAGCTGAAGGCCAGGATCACAACTGCTCAGATACCATGGGGAGGGACGCAGTAAAAGGACCAGACTACAAGAGAATGGAATAGGGATGTAAGGGTTTTGTTTTGTTTATTAATTAATAAAGACCTAACAGGGTGCCCAAAGTCAAGATCCCATAAGTCACCCAACAGTTCCACAGGTCACTTAGCAAAACACTAGACAACATAGCCCAAGGCTGGAACTAAAATTGCTGATTTTGCTACTCCATTGAAAAAGCTCGCCTGCCATAATGGGTGTGACCCTGCTGAGGATGCAGCACTTAAGGAGTAAAAAAGTACTGTAAAGATAATGAAAAAACATATCAAACCATTCCTAAATCCCATTAACAGAGGGTTGTTATCTTTGAGCCTTGTCTAACATATATCATTATCACTTAACAAAACCTTAACAGGCCTCAGCTGTAATTTTGTTGGAATTAAACAGAAAATCATGTGGGTGGCGTACGCCTTACCCTGTCATGGCTTCCCAAGTAAAAATCATCATAATTTGTCACTACAATACTCGTATCAAGAAGCATAAAGAGAACAAACAATGCAGTCACTTCATGTCAGCCTTCTTTGCTGAGCCCAAGTTCCAGAGGGGCTAGCAGACAGCAGCTATATTAAGACGCAGCAATTAAATTAAAGGTGCAAAGGCACAGGGCTGTGTGAACACTAGGGTCAAACCACAATTGTATAAAAATTCTCTCTCCTTCCCACATGGACTCGCAGAACTGCTGACCAAAAAGCTCCTGCACCAGCCAAGCCCGCAGGAGTCTCTGCAGCTGGGGAGAGAAGGCTACAAAAATAAAAAAAATTCATGACCTTCAGCTTTGAGTTCCCACAAAGGAAAGGTCTCTAAAAATATTTCACAATCGCTTCCATCAGAGAGCAGCCAGCCTATTTACATAAACCACGCAGCTACTGTCAAGGAACCAGACAGGAAGGGAGGAAAACTATCAGCCCCAAAATCTGCACAAGAGATAAGCATGGAGGGAGGGGAGATTTCAATGCTTTTTGTCTGAAATGCTCCTATGAAGAGCTGATGGGGTATTACACGGCCACTTATTGATCTCCAGTTTGTGATGAATAAGTAGGAGCCCCTCTAGCAATTCATTAATTAATATTTTGTATGGCAGTGCAGAAGGCCACACCCTGGGACGATTAAGAGCATTTTCCTCCCTTCTCCTAGTCGGATCAAAAATCAAGGCAGATTAAAATTGGACTATGAAGAGAGGCATTTGTGAAGGCCTATCTGGAGTTGTCACTTACCAGTTTCAGTGTTTTCGTGTTCCGTATCGGTGAGCGTGAGGTTGGAGTTGGCTCGGCTCGAGAGACAGGAGCTGCGGCCTGACTTAGTATTACGTCCCCAGAGCCTCACCGGGTGCTCCGGCGACATGACGGCATCTGCCTCGGTGTCAGCGTCTGAGCCAGCGCTGATGGAGTAGCCGCAGTGAGGCAGCCCTATATCAGTCCTGTATAAAGTCCCGTGTGTTGGCATAGCGTCATCAAGGCCCAGCTCTCGCAAAGAGAAGTTGGCTCCTAGGAGAGAACATGGAATTGTGATTTTAATCAAACTGGAATATTTCTTCTGTCCAGCATATGAATGATTAGCGGATAAGCAGGTGGTATAGGTTTGTAAGGACAGGTTAGACAAACCCATCCGGGATTGTCTAGATAATACTTAGTCCTGTCTCAGCGCAGGGGTCTAGACTAGATGAGCTACTGAGGTCCCTTCCAGCCCTACTTTTCTATGCTTCTATAGTCGAGTGCTCTCAGCACAAGAGCAGGAGACAGCAACTCCTGAGTTCTAATCCCTTACCTGACAGTGACTTTGCTGCATGGCCTTTGGCAAGCAACTTAGGCCCCAATGTTCAAAACTTGCTTCTAATGTTGGATGCCTGAGCTGAGGCACTTAAGTCTTGATTGTCAGAGTTGGTGAGCACCTGCAACTCCCATTGAAAACCAAGCCCTAGGTGTCTCAAGTCAGCCAGCCAGCAATTAAGGCACCCAAAGTGGCCACTTTTGAAAATGAGGGCCTTAACTCTTCTTCACCAGCTTTACCATTTGAAGAATGGTGATGATATGCCTTGCCTCCCGCTTCAGATATTGTGAGGATTCAGTGAGGCATTTGAACAGTACTATGAGAATGTAAAACACTAAGAAGATATTAACTATGAGCAGTGTCACTCAACAAGCGATGAGACACCTGTTATTAGCCCTAACATATGACTCTGTAAACCGTGGTATAATGAACAGTGAATTTTCAGTCCTAGTGAACAAAACATGTCTCCACCATCTTGCCTGTAATTTACTATGAATATTTATAACAAACACACCAGCTACTTTTCATATTCTTTCCTGTGAGGACTATCGTGGTTCTGGCATTTCTTGTAACAGATTTCTTCATCTTTGGTTTCTTGGAATCTTTACTAACGCACTCATAAATAGCTGGTTTTGTCATTTACTTTTAAAAATAAATGGCAACTAGTCCACCTTTCCTCAAGAAGAGCTGGATAATGTTAATGGTCTTGTGGTTAAAGCACAGGACTGGGAATTGTAAGATGTGGTTTGCTTCCTGGCTGTATCACAGCCTTCCAGTGTGACATCAGACAAGTTACTTAACCTGTCTGTGCCTCATTTTTCCCATCTGCAAAATGGGAACAATGTTCACCACAGTAGTGCAAAGTATTGCGAAGGTATAAATAAGTAGTGTTCACATTCTCATGCATCAGGAAACCTCATCCTCAGTGAGCGAACCAGCAAATGAGCGAAGTAACTAAACACAAAGAACAACAGCTGCTTAGCAGCACACAGCAGAACTACACAAAAATCCTACCCAGCATTTATACAGCGCTTTACAATGTACTTTACAAATATCAGTTAAGTTAACCCATTGAGAGGTAGCTGAGTATTATTATCCCATTTTATAGATATGGATAACAACAGACAGGTTAGATGACTTTACAAAGACGACATAGTGATAAAATTCTTGCCTCTTTGTCCCCTCCTTTAAGTAATAGACAATAGCGCCTCGACCAAATTTATCCAGTTTAAAAGTAAAGGGAAGAAACGGGGGCAGTTAAGACAGACAGAATATAATCACTCCAAACAGATTTTGACCAGAACACACCTGCTCTCGGGGGAAGTAACATGGGATGTTTACTGATCAGCAATGGTTAGGATTTTATTTTCCATATCCACTGATATCCAGCACTGTCAAATAGTCCTGGAGCACTGATTCAGTGCTGACTCACAGGTGAGTGTGCCACCTCTTGAATCACCGAAACCACATCTTGTGGGACCTAGGTTTCCTTCGGAGGTCTCAGCTCCAAATGCTAACTACTCTCAGCCCAGCTTAGCTTATTCACTCTGACATAATCACAGCAGAAGTTATTGGGCTGCAAATAGATGCAATTGTTTTGCTGGCTAAAAATATAACCCGAAAATGACTCCTGAGTTCATGTCTAGTTACCTGCAGAGCTTCATAATCATCAGTCCCAGGCAGTGTGAATGGGGATTCAGTTATTAGCACTCTGTTCAGAAACTTGTGCTGAAAAACTGGGGAGAGCAATTAGTGGAGCAATTACTGGCTCCATTCTAATCCACATTTTTTTATTAATTTACATTCTCTTTTTTTCAGCATTCAAAGACTTTAAAAGACTTTGGCATCCCATGAATGGCTTTATCTGCACTGTGCATTTACCTGACATAATGCACCCCTGCCTTTGCTCTACAGTATGCCACAATCTGATGGATTCAAGGAATGTTTTGGACCAGTAGGGGGCATTAGACCCGGTGTCTTGGCCAAACTCCAACTTGGGTAATTATATTCTTCCTAACTAACCTCCCTTGTACTTTCACTTGGATATGGCAGTTCTCACCTCTTGTTGCTATGCACTGTTAAACAGTTACCATGTTTCACCTTAGAGATGGCTGAATTTCAGTTGTAGGCAAAGCGATTCTTGTAGAGGCCAGTCCTGATCTTTCTGCTTAGCCGTACTCTTGGGATACGTGTGCCATGCTCTCTGGAGCGGCTCACAACTGTGAGTGTCTACCTCATGGCAGACTGTCAGAAAACAGGGCAAACACCCGACGCTTGTGGTGTGTTCTATAATTAGATTTCACCAAGCTGGTGACAAATGTGAACTCTTGGATCATTATATCAGTCTTACATTGGAGTCACAGACAGTCCCCTTAGACACTCCAGCCTATCTTGCCACCCAGACAAACTGAATGCTGTGATAATGGTCACTTAAACAAAAAATCACAACACATCAGGTTGCTCCCAGTCCCAAGACACCAGCCACTTACCCCCGATTAATTGGTACTCTGTATCTTACGCCAAAGACAAAACTGGCAACCAATTCTATAGTACACTAACTAACGGTTTATTAGCTATGAAAAAAGAATGTGAGTTATTGAGAGGTTAAAGCAGGTAAAACACATGCACAAGTGAGTCAATGTTTGTAATTCCAAATGGTGGTAGCGATGTAATAAACAGCCAGTTTCCCAAAACATCTTTTCAGGGTACCCAGATTGTCTCTGGGGATCACTGCTTTGCTTCTGGTACACTTCTTTGTAAGAGTCCAAACAGTCCAGAAATGCAGGACCTTTCCTTAAATCCACACTTCTCACAGAAAACAAGCTAACAGTGTCACTACCCGTGTGGGCTTTTCTTTTGATGATGGAGTGAGGAATGCATTTTAATGACCTCCGATCATCACACACAATGATCACTTGCTTTGAAATTAGCACTTTTCTGTTAAAAATCTTCATTTGCACTCCACCAGGCTTCTTTCTCGTTGGATGGGTTATTTAGTTACAGGGGTACACACAATGTAAATGTTTGCTACTACATTATAACGGGATACAGACAATTGAAAACAATGCAAGTAACTTCCTACTAGTTTTCATGAAGCTTAAAGACCAAATACATTCGCATACATTTGACAATCACTTTGATCTATACTAATACAGAAAAGAATTGGCCTGTGGCTCTAGCATGAGCTGGCACCTGATCTGCCGGCATCACAGCGACTACACTGCGAAAAAAGCCCCAACAACCCTGCAGCAGTGAGTTCACAGCTCAGATTGTCTGACTTGGGTTCGTGGGGCTCACGCTACAGAGCTAAAAAATAGCATAGACATCCCTGCTCAGGCTGAAGCCCAGGTTTTGAGACATTCCCCTTAACCAGGTTTCAGAGTCCAAACGGAAACATCTACACTGCTCTTTTTAGCCCTGTAGTGCAAGTCCCGCAAGCCTAAGTCAGTTGACCCAGGCTTTGTGACTCGTTGCCTGGTTTGTTTGAGTTTTTTGCAGCGTAACGTACCTTTGATGACTTCAAACTCTCACTGGACATAGTTTGTACACTTAACTAGAAAAGCACTATCAGAAGTTCTGGAATAAATCTAAGATGGTTCTAATTATTACAGCCACCAAAATTTACTGGGGCAGAAAAACCTGTCTTATTATTTTTTATTATCAAAAGGGGCTAAAACCCCATATCTAAACTCAGGATGCAGATCCCTGTTCAGATGGGAGTTCTCAGCTCCTACTGGTTTCTACAATGATTTGAATTTGAACACATTAACCTAGAGACAGCTGTGTCTTGGGCTGGACTGTGAAACATTATGTTCAGGTGCATTCGGTTCTGCTCATTAGAGAGATACCAAGTTCCGCTCTGGACCTTGACTTTGGATCCAGGGCTGAGTTTTGCTCCCATCCCTACTCTAAAGCCACGTGAAAGCTTGCGATTTCCCTCAAGTTTCCATCTGTTGATGTTATACAAACTGGCCAACCCAACTAACAGCGCTGTTCTAAGCTGTACTCTGGGTTTTGTGGGTTACCGCTTAGCTGGCCCAGCAAAAGACCTCTTCCAGCAGGTACTCTCTCCTGCAATAACCTCTGCACAGTGAATGATCCACTAACCACAGGCAGCTGGCATTTTGTTTTTTCTTCTAATAGGGAAACATCTGCTTAATTCAGTTAGCTATGGAGCTCCCAGTGGAAAGAGGGAAGGGAGGAGGGTGCACAGAAGGAGATAGAGCGATAGACCAACAAACGTGACACCAGCTCCAAATAAAAGCCGAGAAAAAACTTTTCAGCGCGAGAAGAAAATAACCGTGGTTCAGCTGGTTGAGGCACTCGGGTCTGGAATGCTCAGAGTCCATAAACTGTTCGTGAACTTCACACCTATGTAATTAACTAAAACAGATTAAGCTTTCTGACAGAGTTGACAGGCAGGGATACTCATGGCTCATCTGCTCCACCAAACCTTGGGAGCCAGCTCAGAGAGCGCAGAGCAAGCCTGTGATAAATTAATCCAGATACCACTGCTGTGCTATCATACCGGAGAACATGTACTCCTGTTCCACAGCCTCAGCAGCAAGTGAACTTGAACTGACTGATAAAACAGATATAACCGCTTCTCCCCTCTCCACCCCACCAATTCTGCCTGTGGTCCAGACCCCACAGTTAGGATTAGGCCTACACTCTATGGTTCAGCAGACAGATGAGCCTTTTGTTTTTGTCCCCACGTTGCAGATTTTAGTCCACCGATCAATGATCACAAAGTCCCCCTCCCTCCTGGAACAATCCACACTCAACAACCTCAAACGCATCAATGTGCAGCTTGATTGATGCTCTCCAGCAACAGCGACTCATAAATTATGAAAAACGACTGCTACAATTAACTGAAAATCAAATTTATTCGCAATAAACAGCAAGAGACACATCGATTTTCATATTCTATGCTCAGTGTAGCCTTTTAAGCTGGGAGAACTCAAGTCAATAAAAGGAAGATAATAAATATCTAAAACTTTTTTATTCAGGTCTGGTCTATTTTTTGCTATGCTGACTTGCGCAGTTTGCTTTCTTGGCACACTCACTCTGGGTAAAACCATTCAAATGCTGACTTGTTTATTTACTGAATTTATTTGGTCAATTTGAAATGTTTCCCTCCTCTCTGCCCCCTCGTCCAGCTCTAGAAAAAAATCACTTTGCCTTATTTGCATCAAGCAAAAATATCACAAGCTAATAGAGCCAGGTCTTCAGCTAGTGTAAATCAGTGAAGCCCCACCAAAGTCAACAGAGTTACACAGATTTAACCAACTGAAAATCCGCCCATAAAATCTATGGGCTAATTTTTATAATTAGGTAGGCCAATCACAGAGCTAAGGAGATAGGAAAATTCAAGCACAGAGAAAAAGAAAAAAAATATTAAAAAAAAAAATGCTTATTGACCTTCCATAACTGTTCTTCGAGATGTGTTGTTCATGTCTATGCCACTTTAGGTGTGTATGTGCTGCGTGCACCATTGCCGGAGATTTTTCCCTCAATGGTATCCATCGGGCCAACTCTAGTGCCCTCTGGTGTCACGTGCTTATGTGCCAGTATAAGGGGCACTGCCGGCCCTGCACCCTCTCAGTTCCTTCTTGCAGGCTAACTCTGACAGAGGGGTAGGAGGGTGGGTCGTGGAATGGACATATCGAAGAATAACAGTTACGGAAGGTCAGTAACTGTTTTTTCTTCTTTGACTGCTTAGTCATGTCCATTCCACATTAGGTGATTCACAAGCACTAACCAAGGAGGTGGACTCAGAGTTCATGGACATGCGTGCTGCAACACTGCTCGCCCGAACCTGGTGTCATCTGGAGTCTGCTGGGTAATGGCGTAGTGGGATGAGAAGATATGCACTGACGACCTGGGCCAGAAATGCTGATAAAGAGGCCTGAGCTCTTGTCGAATGAGTGGTCAAGATGGCAGGTGGTGGAACATTCGCCTGCTCGTAGCATGCATGAATACAGGAGGTTATCCAGTAGGCCTTTCATCCTCTCTGCTATTGCCACAAAGAGTTATGTGGATCCGTGAAACGGTTTAGTCCCCTCAGTGTAGAAGGCGAGGGCATGCCTAACATCCGATGAGTGAAGTTGCTGCTCTTCTTCACGAAGCCACACCAGAATTCAGAAGACTGGCAGGAAAGTGGCTTGGTTGCCATGGAAGTGGAAGACCACCTTTGGCAGGAAGGGCAGAGGGGGGCACAGTTTAATCTTGTCCTTGAAGAACACCATGTACAATGGTTCTGACGTAAATGCCCTGATTTCAGGGACCTTTCTGGCTGAGGTAATCGCTATCAGGAATGCAACCTTGCAGGAGAAAAAGAAGACACAATGCCAGTGGCTCAAAGGGAGAGCCTGTGAATTTTGATAGGACCAAGTTCAAACCCCACGGGGGAATCGGTTCGCGAACCCGAGGGTAAAGTTTCTCTAACCCCTTAACAAAGTGGATTGTCATCTCATGGTGGGTGGAAGGCCGAAATTGCAGCTAGATGCACCTTGATAGATGTGAGGGCCAGACCTTGTTGTTTTACATGGAGCAAGTAATCCAGAATAGACTGAAGGGAAGACCAAGTCCGAGAAAGGCCTTGTTGGGATGACCATATTGAGAAAGCTTCCACTTGGAGAGGCAGATAGCCCTAGTGAACAGTTTCTTACTACTCAGCAAGATCTGTTGAACTTGCTCTAAACAGGCTTGCTCCTCTGGGTTCAGTCATATAACATCCAGGCGGTCAGGTGAAGGGAGCTGAGGTTTGGGTGGAGTAAATGGCCGCGATCTTGTGAGATCAGGTCCAGGCAGTGTAGGAGCGGTAGCGAGGGTGCTACTGATAAATCTAGCAGCATGACGAACCAGTGTTGATATGGCCACGCCAGGGCTCTAAGAATAACTCTTGGCTTGTCCCATTTGATTTTTAGAAGGACCTTGTGTACCGCAGGAACTGGAGGTAATGCATGGAATAGGAGTACTGTCCATGGAAGCAGGACGACATCTGAAAGGGAGCCCAGCTTGTGCCCAAGCAGTGAGCAAAACTGATGGCATTTCCTGTTCTGCTTGGTGCAAACAGGAGAGCCCTACCTTCAGAAGATGAACCTGGTGACCTCTGGGCAAAAGGAGCACTCATGGTTAGAGAAGAAAGATCTGCTGAGGTGATCTTCCAGGGTGTTCTGGGCTCCCAGAAGATGAGAAGCCTCAAGGTGGATGTAGTGCTTCATGCAGAAGTCCTCTAGACAGATGGCCTCGTGACACAGGGCAGAGGAGCACACTCCTCCCTGCTTGTTGATGTAGAACATGGCTGCTGCGTTGTCCGTCAGTACTTGCACTACCTTGCCTGTGAATTGGGGAAGAAACACTTGGCAAGCTAAGTGGACCACTCTGAGCTCCTTGACGTTTATATGCAAGAAGAGCTCTTCCTGGGACCATAGGCCCTGTGTTCTGAGGCAATCAAGGTCGACTCCCCAACCTAGATGTGAAGCATCCAACACTAGGGACACTGACTGCTGGGGGGTGACAAAGGGAATGCCCACCACTGCCGACTGGGGGTCCTTCCACCAGTCGAGGGAGGCGAGGATTGGGGCTGGAACAGCAAGTACTGAGTCCAAATGGCGTCTTTTCGGTGAGTACACTGAAGCTAAGGCCTGCAGAGGCCTGAGGTGCAGCCTTGAATTCCGGACCATGTAAGTGCACATGGCCATGTGTCCCAGGACTTGAGGCAAACCCGGGCTGTTGTGATTCGGTGGGCCATGACCTTGGATATCAGGTCCGACATTGTCTGGAATCAAGCCTCTGGAAGGAAGACTCTGACCTGGGTCATATTGAGCACTGCCCCGATAAACTCTATTCTCTGTAGTGAATGAGAGTTGACTTTTGTTCGTTTATCAACAGGCTCAGGGCTTGGAAGGTGGCTTGGACCTGATGCTGTTCTGATGCTGTCCTGTTACTTGGGCCTCTGAGTGACTCTTGATCAGCCAGTTATTGAGGTATGGGTAGACTTGAATGCTTTGCCTTCTGATAAAGGTCGCTACCACACCCATGCATTTTGTAAAAACCTGGGGGCTGCAGACAGGCCTAAAGGGAGAATGGTGAATTGGTAATGAGTCTGGTTTACTATGAACCTGAGGAATCTTCTGTGGCCAAGGAAGATAGAAATGTGAAAGTAAGCATCCTTCAAGTGGAGGGCAGTATACCAGTCCCCTGGATCCAGGGAGGGGATGATGGAGGCCAGGAGAGAAAGAGGCCTCTACTGGAGAAAAGGGGCTTCTTCCTCTTCTTCAGCCTCAACTACCTCCACGGGGTCCACATCTTGTGTATTGGTACCAGGTTCGGTACCGGAGTCAAAGTCCAGTGCCGAGCAGAGCAGTGCAGGGGCCCTCCTCTCAGAAGCAACCAAGTATGACTGGTGAGAAGATGAGCCCAGTACCGGGAGAATGGGTTCCAGAGTGGCCATTGCATAGGTCACTGTCCACCAGGTACCAGTGGGAGGACCTGTACCATGGTTCGGTGGCACGTAAGACGGGTACTGGTTGTGCTTCTTTGGATGGGTGTAAGGCTCCACCTTGCATTCAGACAAAGAATCCTCCTGAGGTGACCACAGGGGAGTGGTACCCTCACTTTCACCGATTATTGTCAAGGGTCCAGTGAGCGGTGCTGGACTGGGGCCAATCTCATAGAAGAAAACAGGGTGGCTTGCCCCTGGAAGGTATTGAATGTCCCATTGTGGGGAAGGAACTCGGAGCACCATGATCTCTCCTGCTCGTGCTCGTTGGAGCCGACAGTTGTCCCATCGGAGTTGGCGGTATTGGGAGCAATAATAAGTCCCTGGCCACTGCAAAGGCTTCCAGGGTTGAAGGCACCACGATTTCACTGGTGCCACAATGACTTTCTGGCATCAGCGGGGGGTCCTGCACTGGACTCAGCATTCTGGGCGAAGTTGATGGTGCCACTTGAGACTGGGGGTGGAGGAGTGGGCTGACACGGGTTGCACTCTACTGTTTTCCCCTTGCTTGCCTTTCTTCGGCACCAGTGAGCGCTCTCTTCTTATGTTTCTTCTTGGTACCGGAGATGGAGAATGGTGCCAGGATACGCGCAGTGTCGGAGGAGTGCTTTGAACTGAGGTCAAAGTGCTCGGTGCCGAATCTGGGTGGCTTGGCTTTGAATCCGGTCTAAGAGCATCTTCCATTAGGATTACCCTGAGTCTGGCCTCTCTTTCTTTGTATGAGGCTTAAAGTCCTGACAAAGCTGACAACGCTCCCAGACACTTCACACAACTGCAGTGCCACAGGAGACATAAGGTTTGAAGCCCGGGAGCTGAGGGGGGCGCATGCCTGGCAAAGGGAGCCCCTCAATGATAAAGGAGGGGTTCTAACTATCTATACTAGTATTACACTGGTCTACAATTTTTGAGAAGTCGTCTGCTTCAGAGATAAAATGTGCTATTTATTATGTATTTTGATGTGCTGAATTCAAATATGACAATTAAAACAACGGATTGGCTACTGTTTCTAAGATATTTAAGTTTTTACAGTTTATGTCTACGTATATTGTGCAGATAGTAGAGTTTTAATCATAAATTGTAAACCTAGGTCTTTTCATGTGTTTATGGTTGCTTTACATGATAATATTTCACCTGTCCTGTTTATGTAACACTTTAAAAATCAGCAAAAGGGTTATATAAATAAAATTTATTATGAAACAAAAGGCAAAAAACTATTATGTACATAGTTTAGTCCTATTCAGTGTCTACTCGGCGCTTCTTGGCTTGTCTCTTGTATTCATTAAATGGAGCATCTCTTGTCACTGTCCGGCAATAGTCTGCAAGCACTGATGGGCTCCATTTGCCCTGATAGCGTTTCTCCATTGTTGCAATGTCCTGGTGAAATCGCTCGCCGTGCTCGTCGCTAACTGTTCCGCAGTTAGGTGGAAAAAAATCTAGATGAGAGTGCAAAAAAATGTATCTTTAGTCACATGTTGCAACCAAGGCTTTTGTATGCCTTGAGGAGGTTTTCCACCAACAACCTGTAGTTGTCTGCCTTGTTGTTTCAGAGAAAATTTATTGCCACTAACTGGAAGGCCTTCCATGCCGTCTTTTCCTTGCCACGCAGTGCATGGTCAAATGCATCATCTCGAAGAAGTTCACGAATCTGAGGACCAACAAAGACACCTTCCTTTATCTTAGCTTCACTTAACCTTGGAAATTTTCCACGGAGGTACTTGAAAGCTGCTTGTGTTTTGTCAATGGCCTTGACAAAGTTCTTCATCACACCCAGCTTGATGTGTAAGGGTGGTAACAAAATCTTCCTTGATTCAACAAGTGGTGGATGCTGAACACTTTTCCTCCCAGACTCCAATGACTGTCGGAGTGGCCAGTCTTTCTTGATGTAGTGGGAATCTCTTGCACGACTATCCCATTCGCAGAGAAAACAGCAGTACTTTGTGTATCCAGTCTGCAGACCAAGCAAGAGAGCAACAACCTTCAAATCGCCACAAAGCTGCCACTGATGTTGGTCATAGTTTATGCACCTCAAAAGTTGTTTCATGTTGTCATAGGTTTCCTTCATATGGACTGCATGACCAACTGGAATTGATGGCAAAACATTGCCATGATGCAGTAAAACAGCTTTAAGACTCGTCTTCGATGAATCAATGAACAGTCTCCACTCATCTGGATCGTGAACGATGTTGAGGGCTGCCATCACACCATCGATGTTGTTGCAGGTTACAAGATCACCTTCCATGAAGAACAATGGGACAAGATCCTTTTGACGGTCATGGAACATGGAAACCCTATCATCACCTGCCAGGAGATTCCACTGCTGTAGGCTGGAGCCCAACAGCTCTGCCTTACTCTTGGGTAGTTCCAAATCCCTGACAAGGTCATTCAGTTCACCTTGTGTTATGAGGTGTGGTTCAGAGGAGGAGGATGGGAGAAAATGTGGGTCCTGTAACATTGATGGTTCAGGACCAGAAGTTTCATCCTTTTCCTCTTCCTTGTCTGACTCAAGTGAGAATGATTCTGGTGCATCAGGAACCGGCAGTCCTTCTCCGTGGGGTACTGGGCGTATAGCTGATGGAATGTTTGGATAATGCACAGTCCACTTTTTCTTCTTTGACACACCTTTCCCAACTGGAGGCACCATGCAGAAGTAACAATTGCTGGTATGATCTGTTGGCTTTCTCCAAATCATTGGCACTGCAAAAGGCATAGATTTCCTTTTCCTGTTCAACCACTGGCGAAGATTTGTTGCACAAGTGTTGCAGCATATGTGTGGGGCCCACCTCTTGTCCTGATCTCCAATTTTGCAGCCAAAATAAAGGTGATAGGCTTTCTTAACCATAGTGGTTGTACTGCGCTTTTGTGATGCAAAAGTCACTTCACCACAAACATAGCAGAAGTTATCTGCACTGTTCACACAAGTACGAGGCATCTCTGCTCACTTTGGGGCTAAACAGAAATGTGTCCCTTCGCAAAATCAAACACTGACAAATAAGACAGCACGACACTGTATGATTTCTAGAGCTGATATAGGGCAATTTGTTCAGCAGAGTGATGTAAGCTTCGTTATGATTGCATCATCCATGACTTCTAGGAATAACATGATGCAATTCATATAATGTATGTCGCAATACCAGCTTCAGATTGCATCATTCATTGTTTTGCCTAAAAAGCAAGTACTGTCCAAACCCAGTCATAGATTTATTCATCGATCCAGTCAAAGATTTATTTAGTCATTTCTGGTTTAAATTGAGATCCCTTCCCTTTATAACTCACTTATCCTCCGCCATTCCCAAGTCAAGGGTCATATATACTGACCCAATAGCATATCTTGAAAACTAGAGCCAATCAACAATTTTAAGCATCATTTTCATTCTCAGTGACCCAGAATTAGTAAAGTTTGACAACATTTATTTCAGAAGCATTTTGGCTGTAGAGCAGTATTATTTACAATATTTACATTACAATTAAACTAAGACTAATAAACTGGAATACAGAGAAGAAACTACTGAAAAACGCCTTGCCGAAGCAAGAGTTGTTGCTCCAGCAACCATCACAGGCGGTAAGAAGGAACTGGGAGGGTGCAGGGTCGGCAGGATCCCTTATACTGATGCATAAGTGTGTGGCACCAAAGAGTGCTAGAGCCAGCCCGAAGGATGCCACTGAGGGAAAACTCTCCAGCAACGGTGCACACGGTGCACACCTAACATGGAATGAATATGAGCAAGCACTTGAAGAAGAATGACAAAATCTGTAGATGCAGTGTGTTCTAATGGTTAGAGAAGGCAATAAGGAGTCTGAACTCCTGGGATCTATTCCTGCCTCTGTAACCTTATGCAGGTCATTTAACATCATTTTGACTCAGTGTAGCTATATCTACCTGTAGAACACATTTTATAACCTAACAGGTCTTTCTTTTGCCTGTAATTTCATAGGTATTTAGAGATAGAGAAGTGTTTTGAGATCCTGGGTTGGAAGATTATATAATTGCTAAGTATGATTAAGTTAGTTATTGCCTCTTGCAATTTCTCTGAAGAACAAAGAGCATGACTACGGGCACATGCATAAAATATCAGATTTGCATGCAATATTGTGAAAGTTTCACACACAAATTAGATGTGTGCAGTTGTGTGCATCCACCTTTGAGAATCTGGCCCTATAAGTAAGGCTCCATGTTTGTCACAGAGGTCATGGAAGTCACGGATTCCATGACCTCCATGACTTCTGCAGCAGCCGGTGCACCTGGGCCGGGAGCCATCTGAGCAGCTTGGGCAGCCCCTGGGCCAGGCACACCAGCCGCTGCTGGGGAAGTCTCGGGCCCCCGCATCCCACAGCAGCAGGAGTTTGGGTGTGTGGGTGCTCAGGGCTCAGAGTTGGGGTGTGGGGCGGTGCTTACCTGGGGAGGGGGGCTCCCCAGAAGGGCGACAGGAACTCCCCTCCCGCAGCTCCTAGCTCCACGTCCTGCCTCCGCCCACAGGCACCGCTCCCACAGCCCCACTGGCCGCGGTTCCCAGCCAATGGGAGCTGCAGAACCGGGGCTTAGGGCAGAGTGGAGGCAGCATGTGGAGCAAGGAGCTGGGGTCCCCGCTTCCCAGGAACCTGTCCCAGCCCTCCTGCCCCCCACAGCACCTGCACTTCCCCCACCCCCGAGCATGCAACCCCCTTCCCAGCACCCATGGAACCTTCCAGGCCGCCCTCCCCATCTGCCATCCCCCACCCCCTAGTTTTAGTCAGGGGTATATAGTAGAAGTCATGGACAGCCTATGTCAATCTTTCTGTTCATCATTTGCACTACTGCATGTTCCATTTCACTTTAGCTGCCCATTTCACACTTTCCTGGATTGACATGAAACCTTGTTTCTTCCAACCTAAGACTGTCTGGGCTCACTGTTGACGGTGTAGTATCTATGTGCAACCCTCGCTCACACAGTATGGCTCTTTGTCTCCCTCTAATGGCTAGAGCATGTAAAGATGTTTATGCTACTGCTTCCATGCTACTGAACTTGGTCTTTCAGTTCAGGGAATAGATGCTCATGCTCAAGAGGTCCCAGGTTCAGTCACTGCCACCACTGTCCAGGTATGTCATTACCTATGCATACCTCAGGCAGAGGCTTTCCTTCCAACAAAGCCATGTTGATCTTCCTCTAGTGTTTTCTCTCATTGCTCTGTGCAATGTCTTAAAGACATTCCTCTGTGAGTGCCTCAGAACCCTTTATAGCTTTGAGTTATTCCCTCACCTACCTCTGGACCTCAGCATAGAGTTGATTAACTCACACTGCTTACAGCAGCACCCGATGAAATGTACTTACCCGTTCGGCAGAATTCATCAGCCTCCTGGTGCACCATGTCTTTGACCCGATTGCTGTAGGTCAGCCTGGAGTCTTGATCGTAAGCCTTCAGCGTCTCGCTGGAGCTGTAGGACTTTTGGGGTATTTTGCTGTCTTCGCTCTCTGCCGAGGAGCTAGTGTAGCGTCGCTCGGTGTCACGGCGCCTGGTCAGAGATCGATATGGTTTTCTCTCTTTCACATCCATGGCACTTTTGTCTGAGTCTTCAACATTAAAATAACAGCGTTTGTGTGGTGATCAGATTGGAATGATCTGAAAGAGAGTATAAAAGAGAGGAGACCTGAGTTCATCCCATTAGACAGGGGGGGGGTTGAGTTTTTTAGTTTAAGCTTTTTATTCAGTCTTACAATATGCAAAAGAAAGGGTGGCTAACAGACTACCGGGAACCCACTTACAACAACTACCGATAAAAGAAAAGTATCAATTATCGGTGTCCCAAACCATGCCTTATACCTCTCATTTATAACTGCAACTACTAAAAGAACTGCTGGTAGGCACAGCAATAAAATAAATAAATAAATACTTTTAAAAAACTAACCATTTGTTCCTAGCATTAGTATGTTTCAAATGTGAACGTGGCTGAGATTTTCAAAAGTGACTAGCCATTTTGGGTGCCTCATTTTTAGTGCAACCTACTTCTAAACACCTTACAGGAGCCTAATTTCCAGAAAGCATGGAGCATTTAAGCTCTGAAAATAAGCTTCCGGCACACTGCCCTGCTACTAGAAGCTTCCTGATGTACCTGCTCTGTGGACATTCTAGTTCAGAGTCCAGGCTGTCAGTTTGACACATGTCACCAGCTCTCAGCTTACTAATACATAAATAAAAATGAAATAATGTATATTTTGTTGGCATCTAGGTAATAGTCCTCCCCCTAGTCCTCTGTCAGGTCTGTTCTATAAATCCCAACCTTGTCATAAAAAAATAGATCTGCACTGCAAACTGAAACTTTATTTCCTCATGATGGTTCCCTTTTAAAATAATCATTATGCCCCCTGCTAGTTTGGGACACCTAAAAAAATGGAGGCACCCATATTACTAGTCACATTTGAAAATATGGATCTA
The DNA here is from genome assembly GCF_013100865.1 of Trachemys scripta elegans. NCBI lineage: Eukaryota > Metazoa > Chordata > Testudines > Emydidae > Trachemys > Trachemys scripta. The sequence continues at coordinate 329,239,976 of NC_048298.1, read as the reverse complement.
TATTTTAAGAGGGTCTTTATGGAGTATTTTAGGTTAGAGAGACTGACTAGGAGAGAAAAAGAGCAGGAAAGCAAGCCACTCGAGTGCTGGGGAGTGGGAGAATGAAGTGTGAGTTTTAGAAGGAGCCCAGACAAAGATGTCTGCGGAGGCAAATGCTCCTCTTTGCTTCCTTATTTGAAATGTTGTTATGGTACCGAGTGAAGTTGAGAAGTTGCAAATAGGAGATGGTACCACTGCTTCATAGCTACGTAAGAGTGGATTTTGTTCCTGTCACTATGCCAAATAGAATATATATGCACAAGGACAAGGGGGCATATGCACACACACAGAAGAAACTGGTACGAGAAATAAACATGAAAAATATTTTGTCAAAATACTTAATTATTGAAGTAGATCAGCTTTTCACTGTAATAAAATTACCTGCAACGTTATTTGCAGGAAAAAAAAAATCAATGCATATTGTTGCAATAGCAGTAAAATATGTCTCTATGTTTCCAGACTGGTTTATTGTGCTCAAAAGAAACCAAATATTGAAGACAGGCTTACACAATTATGGCCTGATGTACTCTGGAGCTGAGCATCACAACTCACACTATATAGAATAGGAATTGAAGATGAACCTCGGTATAGCAGGCTAATAATGGGTAATAATGACCACTCATTTCCCTCTATTTTTTTTTTTTTAGAGTAAAGGAAGGACAAATAAATACCTCTCATTTCCAAGGCTTGCCATATTGAGTTTAACAGTAAACCAGAGGTGGGCAAACTACGGCCTGCGGCCCACATCAGGCCCACGGGACCGTCCTGCCTGGCCCCCAAGCTCCTGGCCCGGGAGGCTAGCCCCCATCCCCTCCCCTGCTATCCCCCCTCCCCCGCTGCCTCAGCTAGCTCGCTCCGCCACAGGCGCAATGCTCTGGGCGGCGGGGCTGCGAGCTCCTGGGGCAGCGCAGCTGCAGAGCCCGGCCTGACCCGGTGCTCTGTGCTGTGCGGCGGCGGCAGTGGCGTGGCCCAGCTCCAGCCGGGTGGCACAGCGGTAGCGCCACCAGCCACCGGTGCTCCAGGCAGCGTGGTAAGGGGAGGCTGGATAGAGGGCAGGGGAGTTCGAGGTGGTGGTCAGGGGGGAAACAGGGGGTTGAATGGGGGCTGGGGTCCCGGGGGGTAGTCAGGAAGGAGGGGAGGTTGGATGGGGTGGCAGGGGGCAGTCAGGGGCAGGGATACCAGGGGGCAGTCAGGGGACAGAGAGAAGGGGTGGTTGGATGGGGCAGGGGTCCTGGGGGGGCATCAGGAATGAGAGGAGGGGTTGGATGGGGTGGCGGGGGTCCAGGGCAGTCAGGGGACAGGGAGTGGGGGTGCGTGGATGGGGCAGGAGTCCCGGGGGAAGGGGGGGGGGGCAGACAAGAGGTGGGGGCTGGACCACGACCCCCTCCCCTAACCGGCCCTCCATACAATTTACGAAACCTGATGCAGCCCTCAGGCCAAAAAGTTTGCCCGCCCCTGCAGTAACACTTACCTCTTAAATCAAAACATACTGTGGCTTACACTCAGTTTGGTATTTATCGCAAGATTAAAAGAGTGAATGGAAATATTTAATTATTATTTAGAAGGGGCAAAAGTCAATCAAAAATCAAAGGATTGGCACTAAGGGAAAACCTTCAGCACTAGCACTAAGGGAAAGTTTGGCTAGGGGCAGATGACAACTATTTAAACTCCAAACACTACGGTTAACAACAAAATCCATAAAAATACATTTAAAGCCTGACGCACCATGTTTATTTCAGCCAGTTGTGTCTAATCACTGCAACACAACTATATCCTCTTGGCCAAGATTGTATGTACTATCAGTTTAATATCTGCTCTGTGCCTTGTACTCACAGGGAACTGGACTAGGTATAATACATAATTTATAGCTCTAACATCTGTACTCCTATACACGTGTTCTGATAACCTACAATACCAAGGCACAATGTGGTGGTTCAAAGATGGCATTTTACTGTTAGCTCACTTTCAACATCAGTGGTCCAGTGGAATGGAGCTAGAGCCAGAGAGAGGCAACTGGATGAAGCCGGCCAGTGATTGGCAGTGAAAAGGTGAATCTAGAACCAGGGAGGAAATGGGAGGACTCATCTGTGGGTCTGCCACTGTGACTCTGTTGGAACCACATTCTGGGTTTTCCTGTCATTTAGATGCTAGAATCTATCATATTGTTGGTAGTGGGAGGAACTCTGGGCCCAGTTCTGATCTCTTGAAAACTAGTATAACATATTTGACTTAAATAGAGCTACTTCCCTTTTCACATTGGCACTAATCCTGATTTACTCCAAAAATGGTGTCAGGCCCATCGACTCCATGGGTGAAATCCTGGACCCAGTGAAATCAATGACAAAATACCCAATGACTTCACAGGAGCCAAGATTTCACCTATATTTGTGTGTAAAGCATGTAGAAATACACAGCATATGAAAGGAATACTTTGTTTCCATCACATTTATCCTTACTTATATATGGGTCATCAAATACCTGAAGCTTAGAAAAGAGACGACTGAGGGGGGATATGATAGAGCTCTATAAAATCATGACCGGGGTGGAGAAAGTAAATAAGGAAGTGTACTTTACTCCTTCTCATAACACAAGAACTAGGGATCACCAAATGAAATTAATAGACAGTAGCTTTAAAACAAACAAAAGAAGTATTTTTTCACACAACACAGAGTCAACTTGTGGAACTCCTTGCCAGAGGATGTTGTGAAGGCCAAGACTATAACAGGATTCAAAAAACAACTAGATAAATTCATGGTGGATACGTCCATCAATGGATATTAACCAGGATGGGCAGGGATGGTGTCCCTAGCCTCTGTTTGCCAGCAGCTAGGAATGGGTGACAGGGGATGGATCGCTTGATGATTACCTGTTCTGTTCATTCCCTTGGAAGCACCTGGCATTGGTCAGTGTTGGAAGACAGGATACTGGGCTAGATGGACCACGGGTCTGACCCAGTAGGGCTGTTCTTATATTCTTATGAGGCCCTAATTCAGCAAAGCCCTTAAGCACAAGCATAACTTTAAGCATGTGTTTAAATCCCATTGAACTCAGTGATGTAAGTTAAGCACATAGTTAAGTGCTTTGCTCAACAAGGATGGGATTACTCACCTGCTTAAAATTAAGCACGTGCTTCAGTACTTTGCTGAATCAAGACCTGAGAGGTGTAAACACCAATGTGGAGGAGAAATTGTCTAAGAGCAAGATGATATACTGTAGCTGTACTAAGGGGGATTACATTACACGACTAAGGAACATTTAGGCTGATTATCAAGAAGAATTTCCTAAATGTGTGGAATAGCTCTGCTAAGGAACTGGTCAACTCCCCTATCATTTGAGTCAATTAAAACTGCACCAGCCAAAAGCAGTGGAGGTTACACTGTAAGAAAAATCCTCCACTGATCAGGAGATGGGGCAGATGACCTAACAGAGACTTCACTGTTGCTCACTTCTTTTGTTCTAGGAAAACTGTATGTCATTGTTTTCCTATTTAAAAACAAAACACTCTTTTTGCTTAAAAATAGTTACCCTTTGTTTTGACTATTATTTTATTTACATCTTTTCTTTATATGACTCAAAGGGTAAGCACTTGGCTGCAAGTCCTAGAACGGAGCAAGCTTGTTATGACTTTTATTAAAACACCTTAAAAACAGGCCCCTTCACTATAGCAGTGCTACTGGGAGATATTATAATGAACATCTAAATCATGGTTTACGGGTCCCTTGTGGGGACAAATGTGCGAGAAAAGCAGTTACAGGACGAGAGGGGAGGCTCCTTCTGTCTAATCAAGAGTGGTGTGACAGTGCCTACCGAGGGCCAGTTATTTAAAAACCTTCTACAAGGAGACTCGCACATGCCAAGAAAGCTCTTAGGCACAGGGAGAATCCACACGGTACAAACGGGGTCTGTAATTACCATCACTAACCATGAAATAGGAAACAGAAAAAAAAAAAAAAAACACCAGGAAATGGAGTGAATTCCCACCAGATGAGTTTTATATGCTTTTTCTAACAGAAAAGTGTTGAAAAACTTAAGTTCTTCATACAATATGTCAAAATAACCCCATAAATTTGCAAACTTCACACATGAATTCCTCAGTAACACAGTGCTTGGATTCCCAGTGCATTCGGGCCTTTATAGATTTAACTTTCCTCGTCTCACTCGCTCTCTCCCCCTTTGCTTTTGTAAGCTGCTGCTTTCAAATACAAAGTCGCCCCCCCCCAAAAGAAAAGATCACAACTGGGTTCTATTTTTTTAAAGGAGGGACTGTTGTATCATCTGACCTAAGTGAATTTCCAGCACATCTCTTTGGATGTGCAATTACTATTATTTCATTTTTCTATTTAGGGCCAAAATTCCCCGCTGACGTAGTCACACTGTCTTCAGTAATGCCAGCAGGGAATTTGGCCCTTGGCATTTCTCTGCTACATTATTACTTTTTATCTGTCACTCTTTGTGTCTTACTTTGCCTCTGCGGAAGTCTTCATCAATGCCATCTTCACCTCACACTTTCTCCAGGCAGGCTTCCCCAGGCACGTACAGAATGTAAAGAACAATCACATCAACTATATACTCTCCCACTACTTCATTTCAGTATCCAGGTCAAAATTGTTCTTCATGCCTTTAAAAGCCTTCACAGACTTGTTAAGCGCCTGCAGGACCAACATGGTGCCTCTCTCTTTCTCCCCCATTCTTGCAGTGCAACTAGCACTGGCTTCTCTTCTATCCATCCACACACTCTCTCCCCTTTGGGCACAAGAGACTTCTGTCCGCAGCTCAGTGCATTCTGGAAGAGCCTTCCTTGCTCTATGATCTTGTGGTTCTGTTCCTGCTAGGTTCTTACACCGTATTCATCTCCACATAATCCCTGTTCAAATCTCATCTGAAAACATCTCTCTTCTCCCTTCTTTCATGACAATTAACAGAAACTCCTACTCTTTATTTTTCAACTCTGAGGGTAATGTAACTGCACGCAGTCTGGGATACAGCTTGTATAGAAAACAACAGCCTCACCCTACAGCACCTTACTCACTCGGAGTCCATTCGAGGCCACTCATGTGAATAAGGGCTGCAGGATTAACCCCCTGTGATACTGTGCTGCGCAACAACAGCTGAGTCAGCACTCTGGTCACTGCAGCTCCAGTTAAACACTGCATGTATCTGTATCAGAAGCATGAAAAGACGAGTTAATGCTGCTGGGAGCTGAACCTGTTGCTCTAGGGAAGTGACAGGTTTCAAACCAAAAGTTGTGACAATTAAAGCCACTTCTTCACTGGTAATACACTTGACCAGATAACTAGAAATTTCTGACTCAGCTGACACCGTTTATGGTCTCCCTAAAAATAAATCTAAAAGTGCAATGAACTTGAAATCCAGAGAAGCCTAAAACACCAGATAAAGTTTAAAGCATGGTGGAAAAGTGGTGTGCAGGAGCCTAAAATGCAATTACCCCAGTTATATCTGGTTTGGGAATCCCATAGGTCTTCTTCAGTCTCCCATGGTCTGCAGCCCTCAGCCTAAACTGCTGGAAGATTTATAGATTCACAAATAAAAAAGGTTTTAAATAGTTTTTTTACTAGCGTAAGCATTTTAATGTTGCATTACTTGGAATCCTACACTGTTCGTTAAACCCAGAGGTTTCCCAAAGAAGCTAGCACTTCTGGAGACCGTTTTACTATTTAGTCACTCAGCCGAGGCAGTCTCACACAATCCTCTATGAAACTGGCCTTTTATGAGATAGCAGTGAACTACATCCATCCCAGAATCAGTTTTAAAAGTGGGTTATTCAGACCCTCAAGTTACTAGATATACTATAAGTGCTCTAATTAATAAACATTGACTGGGTCAGCTTGACAGTGTAGAGTGTCACATCACACCGGCACGTAGTGCGTGTGGCTCAGGTTTAGAAACGTATCTCCTGGGCTGATGAAAACAGCATATTTCAAATGTGGCACTTGCAGTATTCATAATAAAATGCCTCCCCCACCCCCGCCACCCTTCCCTTGGTGTTCACTGAATGAACAGCATGATAGTCTCAGAGATGACTGCAGATAGTAAAAATGTCAAGAGACAGAGAGAGACACACTAGAAATACCCAATCTAGAAATACCCCAAATCCTGGTGAGTGGGGAAGTCAGCTGGGAAGTCTCTTGCCGTTCAGCTGCAGAAGTGAAGGACAATACAGGCATAAACTATTATTCATTATTGGCAGACCCAAGTGCAAAGAAGAAAAAAAGTTATTCAGAAACTGAATTTTACTTGCTACTTGAGGTTACCTCTCTTTGAATGAGAAGGGGTCACCTCATGAGCAGTTCGGCTACTGGCTGTATGCAAGGCTACTGAACAAAGCAGATGTGTTCTGATGACTGAACTCTAATTCAAATCTAAGGTGAACACCGGAGTGACTCTTAATATAGCAGATAAAGATACATCACTAGATAGAGCCACATGTGTACACTTGAAAATGTTGGTATCCATCAGTTTTTTCTTCCTTGCTTTTCAAACAGCATTTCTATCATTACTACACCTCTACCCCAATATAACGCTGTCCTTGGGAGCCAAAATATCTTACCACGTTATAGGTGAAACTGTGTTATATTGAACTTGCTTTGATCTGCCGGAGTGCGCAGCCCCGCCCCCCCCCGGAGCACTGCTTTACTGCGTTATATCCGAATTTGTGTTATATCAGGTCGCGTTATATCAGAGTAGAGGTGTATTTTCTATAGAGGTGATCGGATGCTATAGTCATGGGTACTAATAGAAGACTGTAAGATAGATGGACATGCATATAAGCACCTCTCATCCTGAAAGTTCCCGAAGTCCATTACAAACAAATGCATGCAATATTATTGATATGCAAGAGAGCTCTAAGGTGGGGGAGCAGAAATCGGCTGTCACACAACAAAGACGGAGAGAGTAAATTTGGAAGTTAACACAAGCACAAAGCCCTGCTCTTACAAAAAATACCATGAGGTCTTTCATGTCCAAAGAGAATGGACAAGACTTGTCTGTGTGTTTATGATATTAAGATCTCTGAAGAGAATGGCCTGTTGTTGCAGGCACTCCTGAACTGTATGGGATGTCCTCCCTTCGGAATTTCAGTCAGGGCTGTTGATTATATCCAGCCATTTGACTGGTTGTATGTAAATTCAGTATTCCAAACTGGATGTTCTTCTAAAAGATCTGCTCTAAGAATTATTTTGGGGAAGTTTTATGGCATGTGTTATGCAGGAGGTCAGACTAGATCAGGGGTAGGCAACTTATGGCACGCGTGGCAAAGGCAGCACGCGAGCTGATTTTCAGTGGCACTCACACTGCCCGGGTCCTGGCCACCGGTCTGGGGGGCTCTGCATTTTAATTTAATTTTAAATGAAGCTTCTTAAACATTTTAAAAACCTTATTTACTTTATATACAACAATAATTTAGTTATATATTATAGAGACTTATAGAAAGAGACTTTCTAAAAATGTTAAAATGTATTACTGGCATGCAAAACCTTAAATTAGGGTGAATAAATGAAGACTCGGCACACCACTTCTGAAAGGTTGCCGACCCCTGGACTAGATGATGACAAATGTCCCTGTTGGCTTTGAAAGCTATGAATCTATGAAATGCTACCCAATCCTGCACAAATGAAGAGGCATTTTGCCTGTATAAAGAGAGATCAGTAGGCCCCTTGTTCTTTATTGTAAGTTAACTCTGTGGTGCTACTTTACATACCTAATTGGAGAACAAAATGCATCTCAGTTTCTTCTGGATATATCAAGGTCTTCACAGAAACCACCACCACCACCACCTGGGCAGGGGCTGCGGAGGAGAACTGCTCTGAAGGCATTCAAACTATTTCCTACTTCCATGTGTTTTTATTTATTTATTTTCCTTGTAAAGCATCAGTGGGCATCGGATCAGGGCCTACTGCCTCCTGGGGTGGCCGGAAAAGATTAATTCCATTTTTGAGGTTTGAATTTTTTTGCTAAAATATACAGGAAAGAAACCAATCCCAGATTGGCCAGCTGGTTAGTGCTATGTGAGACTCAAGTTGAATTCGTTGATCTGCCTCATATGAAAGACTTGCACCTGGTCTCCGACATCCCAGCTGCCTCATATGGAGCAGAGACTTGAATAGACAAGACAGGCTGAGAAGGAGAAAGAATGCATTGTCACCCACATTTTACAGATGGGGAATTGTGGCACAGGGAAATTAAGTGTCTTGCCCAAGGACACATGGGCAGTCTGTAGCAGAGTCCAGGAACTGAACCCCTACCTCCTGAGGGCCAATTTGGTGCCATGGTCACACAAACATTCTTTCCTTTCTAAATCATAGAAATGTAGAGCTAGACAGGAACCTTGACAGGTCATCTAGTCCATCCCTCTTCACTGAGGCAGAAGGAAGTATACCTAGACCATCCTTGACAGGCAATGTTTTTAAAAAACTACAAGGATGGGAATTCCACAACTTTCCTTGGAAGCCTATTCCAATTCTTAGCTATCCTTATAGTTAAAAGATTTTCCTAATAGCTAACCTAAATCTCCCCAGCTGCAGATTAAGCCCATTATTTCTTATCCTACCTTCAGTGGACATGGAAAACAATTGATCACCGTCCTCTTTATACCAGCCCTTCACATATTTGAAGATGGTTATCGAGTCCCCCTTCAGTCTTCTTTTCTCAAGACTAAGCATGCCTGGTTATTTTTTTAACCTCTCATCACAGGTCAGGTTTTCTAAACCTTTTATCATTTTTGTTGCATGTCACCCCTCCCAGCTTCATGTCATCTTCAAATATTATCAGCATATTCTGCACTCCATTATCCAAGTGATTAATGAAAATATTTAATAGTACACCAGACCTACCCCTGGGGGACCCCACTAGATATGCCCTCCAAGTTTGTCAGCGAATCACTGATAGCTACTCTTTGAGTACAGTCTTTCAACCAGTTGTGCACCCACCTTATAGTAATTTCATTTAGACCAAATTTCCCTAGTTTGCCTACTATTGTGTCAAAAGTGGCCTAGCTCATAGAGCCGATCCTGAAGTTATTGGATGGATAATCTGCCCCCAGCTTTCTTCAGTGGTGCAAGAAATAAGCCCATTTTTTTCCCTCCTGATAAAATCCCCCGAAGAGTCAAACTTCAAACCGAGTTTATTAAAATATGAATTATCTGCAAAAAGACTGCAAAGGCCCAGGAATTGATTTCTGATTTTCTATGGACTTATTTTAGGACTTCTCTCTGTGATAATCAGAAAGCACTGAAAGATGCTAGGGACTGATTAATCAGCACAACTCCTACTGTGTCCAAAGCTTAACTTTCAATTACAGTTCAAGCTCATGCAGCAGGCAGTATATTTTCCTTAGGTAAAATGCCTACGGGGGGGAAGTGCAGAGATAAAAATAGTTAAATAGAAAGAGAATAATCCTTATTAAAAAAAAAGACTCTCCTTGTTATTCCAATTTGGAAGCCATCACCTCCAATGAAGGAATTTAAGCAGATGGAATCCTTTTCACAGGACTGGTTCTCCATCCGAATTTCCTTCTAATCAATGTTATTCTACATGTATCAACTTCTGACAGGTGGCTTTACCAATACTATCTGATGGTTGGGCCGCAGCATGGTGTTAAAATCTCTGCAGGGCAACTCAGCAGAGTACAGTTCTGACATGCTCTATCATATTTACCATTGCTGCAGGACTGGAAAATGCAGTTAGAGAGGATCTAACAGACTGGTGGAGAGTGCTACTGTGTCTCATTTGAAAACATAATTCTTTGCACTTATGTTAAGCCTTGCAAAATTCTACCCTCCTGCTTGACAAAGGGACAGCAAAATATCACTAGTTCTTTTCCCCCCTTCCCATTACCATCATGGTAAAGGGTTGGAAAGTAGAGTTTGTGCCTAGCTGGTTAATTTCCCTGCAAGCTTTGAAAGGCTGCTGCACACAGTGCCTTTCATCCAAGGATCGCAAAAGACTTCATAAACACATTAATGATAATAGTTATTATTATTTTCTCATAGAGCAAAGCACCCTGAAATCACATCATAATGAACAGGAAACACAACATACGGGAGTCATTGGCCAGCAATCTCCCTCCATGCTTTACAGCCTTGAGAAGCATGCCATACGGCATTCTGTCCTGTCAGCCACCACTCGCCACGGGCACCCTCGGTATGTGGCACCTGTCCCTACAAAATTCACTCTGGCAATCTTCCTCTGCTAATCCAACCCACACGTCCTGCAAACTCAAGTGTACTTTGTCTGATCCCCTTGACATATTAATCAGGTGTTACGCTGGTTATGCTGTAAATTCGGGCAATTACTTCTTCGTTAGTTGTGTGCAAGGTATTGTTAACACGCACCACTCATAATTGTTAGCAATTGTATTATTGCACCTTTCCATCCATAGAGCCCAGTTCACTTCTAGAAAGATGGATGTGCCTTTTCTCCACTTTACACATGGCGAAATTGAGGCACACACCAGTGAAGTGACTTGAAGAAGATCACACAACAATTCAACAGCAAAGCCAGGACAACAACAAAGGTCCCATATTCACAGCCCAGTGGCCTATCTGTTGGAGTGCACTGACTCCTTGACACTAATGAAGATAGCGAAGTATTATTATTTACATTTTACTGCTAGATGTAATACACAAAACTTCAAGTGATTTATCCAAGTCCAAGTGTCAAAGCTAGGAACAGAATCTGGAGTGTTGGTTTGCAGATCCCTGCTCTAACCACTAGACAATGTTTCCTTTCATGGTAAAAAGGAAAGATTTATTAACACACCTATAATTAACAAGAAAGTCTTGGCACCATATATCTAGGGGAGTAAAACTGGGCCCAAACCTTGTATTGGTCTGCCCAAGGACAGCTGCTTCCAGAATTTAGTGCCAGAAAAGACATTAGTCTGGAGGAATACTGAAAAAGAGAAATTGCTGGAGGAAAACGAAAAAAAGACCGGAGGTGGAGTAAGGAATAGTGGGTAATAACACTTTTTTCCCTGTTAGCTTCTTAATGACTAATTTGACCAAAGATCAGAAAGTAACTAAACTAGTTCTTGGTCAACAAAAGATGCAAACAGAATATAAAGCAACACATTAATTTACACTAACTAAAAGGGTAATTGGTTAACATTTGTGTAGTGCTTAGGAAGTGTCAACTGCTATGTGTTAATTATCATTAATTAGTGTTAAATACATCTAACAAAAATAATCTAGTTCAAACTTATTACTAGGTGAAAGAGACAAAAAACACAGATAACAGGGATATATCACTTCTCTATCATCTGAGATTGAGACAAATACAGCGGGTATAGTACATAGGCAGAACATGCATCTCCTGGGGGAAAAAAAGGATATTACTTACCAGAAGGTCTTTGAGATGTGCAGTCCCATTGTGTATTCCACACATGGGTACCGTGCACGCCATGCACCTGAGTCAGAAATTCTAACAAGCTGTGTCTGTTGGCCTGCGCACATGCAGTAGAATCATAGAATCATAGAATATCAGGGTTGGAAGGGACCTCAGGAGGTCATCTAGTCCAACCCCCTGCTCAAAGCAGGACCAATCCCCAACTAAATCATCCCAGCCAGGGCTTTGTCAAGCCAGGCTGTAAAAACCGCTAAGAATGGAGATTCCACCACCTCCCTAAGGTGCCACAAGTACTCCCTCCCATCCTCCTACTGAAATAGTTTTCTTCCTAATATCCAACCTAGACCTCCCACACTGCAACTTGAGACCATTGCTCCTTGTTCTGTCATATGCCACCACTGAGAACAGCCTAACTCCATCCTCTTTGGAACCCCCCTTCAGGTAGTTGAAGGCTGCTATCAAATCTCCCCTCATTCTTCTCTTTTGCAGATTAAATAAGCTCAGTTCCCTCAGCCTCTCCTCATAAATAATGTGCCCCAGCCCCCTAATCATTTTCATTGCCCTCCAATTTGTCCACATCCCTTCTGTAGTGGGGGGCCCAAAACTGGACCCAAAACTCCAGATGTGGCCTCAACAGTGTCGAATAGAGGGGAATAATCACTTCCTCGATCTGCTGGCAATGCTCCTATTAAGCAGCCCAATATGCCATTAGCCTTCTTGGCAACAAGGGCACACTGTTGACTCATATCCAGCTTCTCGTACACTGTAATCCCCAATCTTTTTCTGCAGAACTGCTGCTTAGCCAGTCGGTCCCTAGCCTGTAACAGTGCATGGGATTCTTCCATCCTAAGTGCAAGACTCTGCACTTGTCCTTCTGGAACCTCATCAGATTTCTTTTAGCCCAATCCTTCAATTTATCTAGGTCACTCAGGACCCTATCCCTATACTCCAACATATCTACCTCTCCCCCCAGCTTAGTGTCATCCACGAACTTGCTGAGGGTGCAATCCATCCCATCATTCAGATCATTAATGAAGATGATGAACAAAACCAACCCCAGGACCGATCCCTGGGCTACTCCGCTTGATACTGGCTGCCAACTAAACATCGAGCCGTTGATCATTACCCATCGAGCCCGACAATCTAGCCAGCTTTCTATCCACCTTATAGTCCATTCATCCAATCCATACTTCTTTAACTTGCTGGCAAGAATACTGTGGGAGACTGTATCAAAAGCTTTGCTAAAGTCAAGATATATCAAGTCCACTGCTTTGCCCATATCCACAGAGCCAGTTATCTCATCATAGAAGGTAATCAGGTTGGTCAGGCATGACTTGCCCTTGGTGAATCCATGTTGACAGGTCTCCTTGTATTCCCGACTAAGGGAATAAGACACATTGTGGGCCAACACCTCTCCAGTTCCTCTGCTTACTGCGAATCCAACAGGATCAAAAGCAGAAGGAACAGATGGCCGGGCAGTGGAATAGATAGGGACCACACATCTCGAAGAACCTCCATTCACAGTAAGTAACCTTAATTTCTTCTTCGAGTGCTGGTCCCTAAGTGTGCCACACGTGAGCGACTGACAAGCAGTGCTCAGACTGGAGATGGGTGTGAGGAAGCCGGCAGCAAAGATGCTTGCAGTTTTGCAGATCCTACTGCTGCATCTGCAGCAGAAGCCTGAACTAACGTGTCATGTCCAGCAAACATGTGGACGGAGCTGCAGGTGGCCACCCTGCATATGTCTTGTGTTGGGACTTCCTGGAGAGATGCTGTAGAGATGGCCTGGGCTCTCATGGAGTGAGCTGTGACATGACCACGAAGATGGATGTATGCTAACCTGCAGCACTCAACGATGCACCCAGAAACCCATGTAGAGATTCTCTGAGAGGATAGAGCTTGACCTCAAAATCTTTCTGCTATGGCAATAAAAGGTCTTGATCACTTTTTGATATGTTTGAAGGTAGAATGCCGGGCACATTAACTGTTGAAGGAGGCAAGTGTGTTCTCTTTGGCAGAAGTGTGAGGTTTTGGAAAGCAGACAGGTAAGTGAATACTTTGGAAAATATGGAAATCAGACACAACCCCGGGGAGAAATTTAGGATGGAGGTGAAAGGATACCTTTCCCTTGTGAAAATACGCATATGGAGGGTCTGCCATGATGGCACCTAACTCGATGATCCTCCTGGCCAAAGTGTTAGCCACTAAAAATGCAACTTTCAAGGACAAGTAGGGCATGAAACATGTCGCCAAGGGTGCAAATGATGGTCTGGTGAGTGTCGACCAGTCCTGATCAGACCCTTCACGAATCACACTGTATTTGGGTGGGTGAAAACACAACAGCCATCTACTAAAGGAGGGAAGGTGCTAATCATTGCGAGGTGGACTCATAATGAGTTAATAGAGCCCTGAGTTTTTTAGAGGCAGGAAATAATTCAAAACAACCAGAATATCTGAAGTGACTGGATAAGGTTGATCATGTTGCCAGGCAGAGAAATGCCTCTATGTAGGTAGGTTACTGGTCCTAGCTGAATCTTTCCTATTTTGGATAAGGACAGCATGAATGAGTGTCAAGCGGGACCATTCTATTTCCGACACCCACCCAAACACCAGTCCAGAGTGAGCAGGGACTGGAGCGTCCGAATTTGCCCCACTCCAGAGTTAGGAGGTCCAGGACAGGGTGGATCTTGATTGGACGACAGCCTGACATTGTCAGGAGCTTTGAAAACCAAAACGGTCTGGGCCAATCAGGTACTAGGGGAATGACCCTGGCCCTGTCACGACATACCTTTCTGAGGACCTGTGGAAGCAGGGGAAGGGGAGGAAAGGTCTATCTGAGATTGTTTGTCCATGACAACAGGAGAGCATTGCCCTGGGAGCCGCAGTCCGTGGCTCCCCTGGAGCAGTACAGAGGAAGTTTTCTGTTTGTTTGGGATGCAAAAAGATCCCATTGAGGTGTACCCCACTGTGTGAAAATTTCGCTCAGGTCAGAATTGTGAATCTCCCACTCGTGATCCGCAGAAAAGTGCTTGCTCAGGTTGTCAGCTAAAGAGTTCAGAGCAGCTGGGAGGTATGCAGCCTGGATAGTGATGCAGTTTCTGATGCACCAGTTCCAAAGCCACGCTGCTTCCAAGCACAGGAGATGAGATCTTGCTCCACCCTGTTTATGTAAAAGACCATGGTGATATTGTCTGATGTCATTTGGATAGGGAGTGAACGTATCATTGCCTGTTAGGTCCACTCCCTCTGGGGCACCTGGCATTGGCTACTGTCAGTAGACAGGATACTGGGCTAGATGGACCTTTGGTCTGACCCGGTACGGCCGTTCTTATGTGCTTATGTTATGTTCTTATAAGTGAGACTAAGGCCTTGAAAGCAAGGAAGACTGCTCTCAGTTTTAGTATGTTGATGTGTAGTCTGCTCTCCCATGGGGTCCAGATGCCCCGAGTAGTGTGGCTGTTCAGTGGGCATGCCACCCCAGAAGGGAAGTGTCGGTTATGTTGGTGGCACTAAGGTGGGGATACTGAAGGGCACACGAACTCTCACTTTTTCCGGATTTGACCACCAAATGAGGGAGGCGATGATTCTGGTGGGAATGGTGATCCTGAGGTCCAGGGATAGTCAATAGATGGACCGCAGGCCAAATCCAGACCACCTGATGCTTTTGAATGGATCCCAAAACCTTTTTATTTACTTCCTATTATCATTATTGGTTTTTTTTCCCCTCTGTAATATGGACCTTGACTATACCTTGACCAAGAAATTTGGACCTTGACAAAAAATAATTGACTATCCCCTTCTCCAGTGAGTAGGCCAAGCGGAGCCAGGGCTGTAGGCATCTTATATGAAGCATGGTGAAAGGCGTCACATAAGTTAACAAGGTCATATGACCTAACAGCGACAGGCACATTCTCACTGTAATTCTTGATCTGAAGGAAATCCATGTGATCAGGCTGCTCATTAACCGAAACCTTTCTGTGGGGTGGAAAGCTCTTGTGGAAACAGAGTCCAGTGTCAGTCGGATAAAGTTGATCATCTCTGTGGATGATAAAACAGACCTTTCTTTCTTTATGCAAACTCCCATGGCTGCTGGAAAATGGATCAGAAACTCCCTTGTCAACTTGAATTCCTGGTAGGAGTGACCTACCAAGAGCCAGTTGTCCAGATGTGGGAAAACTGGGAAGCTCTGACATCTCATTTGGGCTGTCACCATGGAGAAAACTTGTGAACATTCTGGGTGCTGTTGCCAACCCAAAGGGAAGGACTTCGAACTAGAAATGTTCTTGGCCCACCATAAACCGCAGGAACCTCCTGTGGCAGGGACGAATGTCTATATTAAAGTATGCGTCCTTCATGTCGATTGCCACAAACCAACCACCTGTCCTCCTGCAGGGAAGCAATTATCGATGCTAACGTAACCATCCTGAATTTCCACTTTCAAATCAAGATGTTGGGCTGCTGAAGGTCCAGAATGGGTCTCCACCCTCCGTCATTTTTGGGGACTAGGAAATATGGGGAATAGAACCCGCTCCCTTGATACTGAGGTGAGATGTGCTGTACTGCCCCTTGAGAGTCCACCTCTTGTTGAAGAATCACCTCATGAGAATGGTGTCTGAAGGGGGACCAGAAAGGCGGTTTGTGAGAGGGGAGGGAAAGGAACTCTGTGAAGTATCCTTGATGTACAGTTTTCAAGATCCAACTGTCTGTCATGATCAGCTCCCAATTGAAGGTGAAGAGTATAAGATGGCCCACAAAAATGATGGAGAAAAAGGAAGGTGGCATCAGTGGCGGTAGGCTGGTCTCGACCAAGATGTCAAAAGTTACCCTTTTCAGGTGGCTGGGAATGGGTAGACGTCATGGTGGTAAAGTGGAGACCAAGAAACAAGGCGTCTGAACCCTCTGAGGTTTCTGAGAAGGCTTGGCTGAACACTGGTACTAGAATGTATGAGGAGAAGGTGGCCTTAGTTTATAGGTTTGTCTCTAGTGTTTCCTTTTTGGGGTTGCAGTGTAGATCCTCAAGGAACATACGGTCAATCTCGAGTCCTTTAATGAGTGTAGGGACTCATCTATTTTCTCATTAAAAAGGTTCGATTCACCGAAGGGAATGTCCTGAATGGTGTTCTGGACCTCCCTACGGAAACCCGACAATGGTAACCAAGAATTCATCCTCATGACTATATCAGTGGCCAGGCCTCCACATGCCGTATGTGCTGCATCCTGAAGAGATATTTTCACCACTCACTTGCCCTCCTTTATGGAGGACTGAAATTGGGCTCTGTCCTCAGGAGGGAGCTTGTCCTTAAAATCTACCAGCCTGGAATAGTTGTTAAAGGTATATTTCACTAACAGGGCCTGATAGCTAGTGATAAGAAATTGCAGTCCCAAGGCCTCTCAGCTTTTTTATGTGTGGGGGTGCAGGATGCTGGAGTGTGCCAGAACAACCAAGCTGGTTCCATGAGGGCCTCATTAACAGGAAGGACCACCTTACTTGGCTCTGTAAATTGCAAAATATCCAGAAGCCAATGATGTGGGTCTTTGATCTCCTCCAGTGGTAGCTGGATGTCATTGGCAATTCTTTGCTGTAGATCCTGGTATCGCCTATGTTCGTATGGTAGAGATGGAGAGGAAGAAGTGAGCGTGTCATCCGGATATAAGGATGAGACTCCCGATGGTACCTGCAGATCTGGGTCAATATCCTCCCCCTCATACAACAATGGATCCAGTGGGTGTTGAGAAGAAGAAGTGTGGTAAGATTCCTGGGCATCTGCCATAGGGATCCTATGGTCCCCAATAAGGCCAGAAAAAGGCGTCATCCATTTGTGGGGGACCCCATGGCACTGGGTACAAGTGGTCCCTAGGGAAGTTGTATCTGGAGGGATAGTGACTGCAACTCCTCAACTGCCTGTCAGAGCTTGGCTCCTTCAGGGAAGATGCAGGAGTGGCCAGCACATTTTATTCCTCCGAATCTGAAAACTGCTCCCCTTTGTAATGGCGGGGCTGTTGGTACCGGGGCACTCCTGCCTGATG
This sequence comes from Trachemys scripta elegans, assembly GCF_013100865.1. NCBI lineage: Eukaryota > Metazoa > Chordata > Testudines > Emydidae > Trachemys > Trachemys scripta. Next base: position 329,222,549 of record NC_048298.1, on the reverse strand, counting down.
ATTGGAGATAAGATGGCTCCTGAGACACTGAAGTAGTATTGTCCTCCTGGGTAGTAGTGTCTCTCGGGGTGGGGCGGAGGGGGGGTCGGACTGGTGAGGAAGGGAGAGTGAGGATAAGGAAGGAATATATCCCTCCAGTGTTGTGCAAGTCTCCATACGTCCTCGTGTCCAGGGAGTTCCAGCAGTCAGGACCGATGGTACTGGTGCATCCTTGGTGTAGTGCGATCCTTGGACAAATGAGTCCATATCGACGACGAGTCTGGACTGGCACTTGTAGACAGAACCGGCAGATAACACTCACCAACAGATCTTTCTTCCTGCCCACTTCACCCTCCAGTCTGGGGGTTTTCAGCGGTGCTGGTCCTTTATGGTCTGAGCACGAAGGCTTACCCGACAGGCTCAGGGAAGGACTGCATCTCTTGTGAACAGTCCTCAATGGGAAGCTGTCTTTTCGCCCAGGAAAGTGCAGTCTACTCTCATGGGAAGCCCTGAAGGAAGAATCCTCAGGCTTAGGTACTGCAGACTCTGCTCCTAAGCATGTGCTTGGAAGGGCTCTGCTCATTTTTTTGGGCCGATGTACTAGGTATCTTACTGGCCCATATCAGAGATGGGCCTTATAGCCTTCTCCAATAAGGTATTTTCTTAGGCAAAACTCGTGAGCTTTGTGAATTCTTGGTGGAAATGAGTAACTAATACTGCACTTTGCAGAGATACACATCAGAGGCAGAGCTGGTGACTGTCGCTGATGGAGAAGGAGTGAGGGCAAGAGATTCAGTTCTTGAACCCCGGGACTCTGGGCATATCCCAGACGATGAGGAGGGAGTCCCCAGCCAGGGAAAACAAACTATGCTAACTATAGTATAAAACTCCAACTATACTAATAGGCTAAGAAGTACAAAAACTATTTACAAATCTATTTACAAGTTTTATCAAAAAAGCTGGAGAACTCTGAGGAGACAGGATTCCAACTCAGGCCACACGGTGATTAGAAAGAACTGGAGAGGCGCCGGCCCGCACTGCCTCTTATACCTTTGGTCGGGAGCATGAGATCTACTGCGCACATGCAGGCCAATGGGCACTGCTTGGTAGAATTTCCGGAGTCAGGCCCATGGCGCGCATGCATACCCACGTGTGGAATACACATAGGGAACAGCACTTGAAGAAGAATACAGTTGTTCAGTGGACACCTTTAAATCATAGTTTAGCTTCAGTTGTAGGATTAGAAAGATAAAACATGAATTTCTCTCTCTACCATGGGTAGAAAAGGAGAGGAGCACTAAGTCAAGATAGCTATCCTGACTCCACTATCTCTGCACGATACTGTGTACATTCCTGACCTTGCACAAGTCCGAAAGGCAGTGGATTTAAGTTAAGAAGATAGTGGATTTAAGTATCAAGTAAAACATCTTGATTACAGCCCATATGCCTTAGGTGAATAGGGAATTATGTCTAGTGCTTAGGAGCAAGAAACTGGGAAACAGGATTGGTTGGTTCTATTTTTGGTTGTATCACTAATTTATTGTTCAATTCTGGACAAGGCATTTAACTTCCTTTTTCCTCCATACATAAAACAGGACTAATCATTCTTACCTACTTCACAGTGATAGTATGGGGCTTAATATTTTTAAAGATCCCATGAAAGTACATTAGTCATAATCTATAAGACTTGTACTGTTCTGTGTGATTGCTTAAGACTTTGACGGAGGGTCTAACAAGATGCTTATCAGGTGACATCACCTAGTTTCAGGAAAGATGCAAGATCATGAGATGCAGATCGGTTGCAACAATCTTTAGGCTACAGCCATAGGCCCTGGACATACGAGTAGTACCTATAATGAAGTGCAATCTGCAACAAGTATCTGAACACTATTCCTTGTCTACCAAGGCAAACCCACATAGAGAAGAACTGGATAAAGCAGTAGAAAATGCACTGTAGGGAATAACCTTACCTTGGAAGGATACAAGCTAGTTACAGCACACGTTTAGCATTTTGTATTTTCAAAGCTGTGCACAAATGTATTTAGTTAGCTGGCCATTAACTAAATGGTCTTCTTCTGATCCAGATGGGAAAGATCAAATAGAGACTGTCTATTATAAGACAGCCCCTACCTCGGGCACCTTCCAATGGTGCCTAGAAATAGTCCACAAAGGCTTTCCAAGTATCTATTAAGCCCTTGTGAGGTTAATAGATTAAAATAAATCCCACAATCTTAATCCAGAATTCCCTAGCGTAATCCAAATGTCTTCAAGTCCCTGTAGTCCATCACCTCATCCCTAGCAGCATCTCTCGCCATGCTCAGGCCCTCCAGTAGAGCTCCAGCATCTCTCACCATGCTCAGGCCCTCCAGTAGAGCTCCAGCATCTCTCGCCATGCTCAGGCCCTCCGATACAGCTCCAGCATCTCTCGCCATGCTCAGCCCCTCCGGTACATCTCCAGCATCTCTCGCCATTCTCAGGCAAGATGCTCTGGCATCTCTCACCACACCTCACCCTTCAGCCCTCTGGCCCTCCTACTTCAGCTCTCCAGCTCAGAGAGCACACAAACATATCTCAGTCTTCAGCCTTCTCCAGCCTTCTGTGGGCATGGCTCTCTGGCTCAGGAAGGTATGCCGGACAACCCTGTAGTGGCTTCCTGATAATTCCTCCCTCTTTCCGGAGAGGGCCTGCAGACAGCCTTCTTTCTCTGCAGCTTTCCTTGGAGATCTTCTCCTGAGCTCTGAATTGTCAGGCTCTCCTGTTTATATGGCCCAAGTGCCCTCTCTTAAAACCCAACTAGGAAGTAGCTGATGAGTCATAGGTGCCCTCCTTCTTAAAGGGGCCAGTCACCTTGTGACAGAGACCAACATTTTCGAACATGGGTTCCTGAAGCGAAGCATCTAATTCGGTATTTAGGCATTTAAATAAAAACTGGCCCAATTGGTCCTATTAGGAAATGCAGCTCCACAGTACCCTGAAAATTAGGCCATGGTTTGTATGCAGTGTTGTTGTAGCTGTGTTGGTCCCAGGATATTAGACAGAAACGGGTGGGTGAGGTAATCTTTTACTCAACCAACTTCTCTTGTCAGGCCAAAGTTTGTTATTTAGGTGCCTAAGAATGGATGTAGCTACCTAATTTCATGAACCCAGGTTTGAAAATGTCATCTCTAGTGACTTGTCACACAACATGTCACTGACAGAGACAGGATTCAAATTCAGGGATTCCTGGTACCCAGCCAGCAGTTTAGTCATTATACTATGCTGCCTCTACTCAATATTCCAATAGGTGTTTTCCATCTCTAGCCCCTATCCATCCAGGATCAGAAGATACTGTATTCTGCAGCTTTAAAGGTTTGATATTAAGGTCTGTCAGCAGGAGAACTTTCTCTGCAGCTCTTGCTTCTAGGAACAGCCTTGCTGCAATGTCTGCACCTCATTTTCATCTTTCAAAACACATCTTTTCTTCTTTAATTACAACTCTAATTTCTCTTTTTCTTCTATAATTGGAATTATTGGTTAATGCTTCTGTTTATTCACTTTGCAATGTCTTTCATAGAATATCAGGGTTGGAAGGGACCTCAGGAGGTCATCTAGTCCAACCCCCTGCTCAAAGCAGGACCAATTCTCAACTAACTCATCCCAGCCAGGGCTTTGTCAAGCCTGACCTTAAAAACTTCTAAGGAAGGAGATTCCACCACCTCCCTAGGTAACCCATTCCAGTGCTTCACCACCCTCCTAGTGAAAAAGTTTTTCCTACCGGTACTATCCAACCTAAACCTCCCCAACTGCAACTTGAGACCATTACTCCTTGTTCTGTCATCTGCTACCACTGCGAACAGCCTAGATCCATCCTCTTTGGAACCCCCTTTCAGGTAGTTGAAAGCAGCTATCAAATCCCCACTCATTCTTCTCTACTGGAGACTAAACAATCCCAGTTCCCTCAGCCTCTCCTCATAAGTCATTTGCTCCAGCCCCCTAATCATTTTTGTTGCCCTCCGCTGGGCTCTCTCCAATTTTTCCACAGCCTTCTTGTAGTGTGGGGCCCAAAACTGGATACAGTACTCCAGATGAGGCCTCATCAATGTCGAATAGAGGGGAATGATCACGTCCCTCGATCTGCTGGCAATGCCCCTACTTATACAGCCCAAAATGCCATTAGCCTTCTTGGCAACAAGGGCACACTGTTGACTCATATCCAGTTTCTCGTCCACTGTAACCCCTAGGTCCTTTTCTGCAGAACTGCTGCCTAGCCATTCGGTCCCTAGTCTGTAACAGTGCTTGGGATTCTTCTGTCCTAAGTGCAGGACTCTGCACTTGTCCTTGTTGAACCTCATCGGGTTTCTTTTGGCCCAATCCTCTAATTTGTCTAGGTCCCTCTGTATCCTATCCCTACCCTCCAGTGTATCTACCACTCCTCCCAGTTTAGTGTCATCTGCAAACTTGCTGAGAGTGCAGTCCACGCCATCCTCCAGATCATTAATGAAGATATTGAACAAAACCGGCCCCAGGACCGACCCCTGGGCCACTCCACTTGAAACCGGCTGCCAACTAGATATGGAGCCGTTGATCACTACCCATTGAGCCCGACGATCTAGCCAGTTTTCTGTCCACCTTATAGTCCATTCATCCAGCCCATACTTCTTTAACTTGCTGGCAAGAATACTGTGGGAGACTGTACCAAAAGCTTTGCTAAAGTCAAGGAATAGCACATCCACTGCTTTCCCCTCATCCACAGAGTCAGTTATCTCCTCATAGAAGGCAATTAGGTTAATCAGGCATGACTTGCCCTTGGTGAATCCATGCTGACTGTTCCTGATCACTTTCTTCTCCTCTAAATGCTTCAGAATTGATTCCTTGAGGACCTGCTCCATGATTTTTCCAGGGACTGAGGTGAGGCTGACTGGCCTGTAGTTCCCTGGAGCCTCCTTCTTCCCTTTTTTAAAAATGGGCACTACATTAGCCTTTTTCCAGTCATCCACCACCTCCCCCGATCGCCATGAGTTTTCAAAGATAATGGCCAATGGCTCTGCAATCACATCTGCCAACTCCTTTAGCACCCTCAGATGCAGCGCATCCGGCCCCATGGACTTGTGGTCGTCCAGTTTTTCTAAATAGTCCTGAACCACTTCTTTCTCCACAGAGGGCTGGTCACCTTCTCCCCATACTGTGCTGCCCAGTGCAGCAATCTGGGAGCTGACCTTGTTCGTGAAGACAGAGGCAAAAAAAATCATTGAGTACATTAGCTTTTTCCACATCCTCTGTTACTAGGTTGCCTCCCTCATTCAGTAAGGGGCCCATACTTTCCTTGACTTTCTTCTTTACACTACTGTTTTCAGTCATTTATTCTAAAACAAAGTAATTAGTCAAGCAATCAGCTCATTTATTTATTACTTCAATAGGAATTATTTGTATATTATGTAGGAAAAATGAAACTTCTCTATGCTGCCCACTGTCTTCTTTTTTTATTTATTTAGTCAGCAAATCATTTGGGGACACAGTCCCTATATAAGATATTCTACAAAATAAACTTTTACTTTTGTATATGTCCACTGATGAGTTGGGAATTTAGATGTATAATGTCCCAGTTAGTGGTAATGAGAGTTCCAAATGTAAATACAATGGGAATACACACTGTATTTACTCCCGTAATACTTTATGTGCACTATGGCCCAGATCCAAAACCCACTGAAATCCATGGAAGTCTTTCCCCGGACTTTACCTGGCATTGGAGTGGATCCTATAAGATTAATCTCCTACAAATTGTTTTAAAACTCAAGTTCCTTTACATCCAGAGTTAACAATATGGTATGAACTATGCCATTCCATTGACCAGCAACCAAAAGTGGATAAAAATAAATAAAGACAAGAGTTTGGGTGCCTTGATTTTTGAGGGTTTATTCAGAAACACCTTAAAGGGGCCTGATTTTTAGAGGGTAAGCGCTCAGCACTTTCTGAAAATTAGGCCCTTTTGAGTTGTCACAAGTTGGGCATCCAATACCGCTAACTCACTTCTGAAAAACTCACTCCTTGGTTTTATCATACTGGGATCCTGGGCAGTCAAGCATGCAAGCGGTCAGTAAATACAGTCAATAGTGTGTTGAATTGTTAGGTTTATAATAGATTGTCCCCAAACTCTTAGGCCTGTTCCCCCAAATGTGATCTGATTTCTTGGCTAGGAAGACAGATATTTATATTTTCATTTAACTTGAGCGACACCAGCACCTGCCAGTTGCTCTAAACAGAGCAGTTAACCCATAACTCCCCCTGTCAACTACTGTTGATGGGAGCTAGTGCAGACAAGTAAGTGGCTCCCCTGAGAGAAATGAACTGAGAAGAATAATGTAAACAAACGCCTCGCAAAACAAAACAGCAGCAATAATAGAAATTTAAAAGAAAACCCTGACATTGAAGGTATGCTGAGCAGGCTAGAGGCAAAGAATTCACCCAACACCTAAACGATGCTGGCTGCTCAAGGTGAGGAAAATAAACAAACCGCTTTGTAGCTCACCATGCTCACTTGGGCAATGTCAATTACTGAATCCCCAAGACGGCCCAAATTATTTCAACCCCTCTGGTCCTGACTACGTAAACTTCTCTGTAGGTCTCTTGAAGTGCATGTGCGCGTGTGCACACACACACACACACACACACACACACACACACACACACACACACACACACACACACACACACACAGAGTGCTGCTGCTTCCTTAGAAACATGTGATAGCAAACGCACCCCACAAACTCACCCCACAAAAAAGTACATGGGATTGATTTAAAACCTGCCTTATACAGGAGCTGGCTCATTGTCTTTACCGGCCCACGGTCACATGCAATGAGAATGCTGTACTGTGAAACAAACCAAAGGGTGTTTGAATATCACCTCCAGACTCCTGAGGGCATTCTGCGCCAAAATATTAAAAATTCTGCGCTGACAAAATAAAAATTCTGTGCACAGTATTTTAAAATTCTGCAAATTTTATTCGTCAAATAAATGTGGAAGCTCCAGCATGGCATTGGGGAGCACAAGCCACTGGCTGCACAGAGGTGGGAGATCCTCCCCCCCGGGACACAGACTCAGCGGTGAGGCTGCACCCAACCCTGACACAGCGCAAGGACCAGGCCTGCCCCAGAAACAACCCCCAGGGCCCTGCCCCTCTGTGCCAGGTGCACCAGGTGTGGGCTGCCAGGCTCAGCAAGGCAGGATCCAAGTGTGGAGGGACTTAGTGTGGGGGGATCCAGGTGTGGGTTGAGAGGGTTCTGTGTGGGGCAATCTGGATGCGGATGGCTCAGTGGGGGATCTGGCGTGGGGGGGATAGAGCTCGGCGGGGGGGTCTGGGTGTGGGGAGCTTAGTGGGGGGGTCCAGATGCTGGGGGAGTGGGGCTAAGTGGGGTGGGGATCCAGGTGCAGCTGGTTGGGGCTGAGTGGGGTGGGGATCTGGGTATGGGTGGCCCATCAGGGTGGTGCAGGGGGAGTGGGGCTCATCGCGGGGTGGGGAGGGTTCCGAGTGCGGGAGGCTTGGCTCTGCGGGTGGGTCTGAATGTGAGGGCATCTGGATGCATGGGGGTTGGGCCGATGGGGGAGCAGCTCTCTGTACAAGGATTCCTCCCCCTGAAGCTGAGGAGCGATGGGTGCAGGAAGCAGGGGGGAGGGCAGGGAAGTTTGCAGAGCTTCCTGCAGCTGGGTGGCCTGGTCTCAGATGCTGTGCAGGGGAAGAGGAAGTCTCTCTCCCCAGCCCATCCAGGACTAGCAGCTGAGCCCGGCACAGGGTAGAAACCACAAGCCAGGTCTTCCCCAGTCCCACCTGCTACCACACAGTGATTTACCTCTCTGCCGGCTGCCCTGGGCAACTAAAACATGCTGCAGGGGAGGGTCACATGCCCAGTCTTGTGGCTTCCCTTTGCTTCCCTGTCAGAAAGTCATTTTTCTGCAGGGAAGCAAAGAAATCTGCAGGGTACATAAATTCTGCGCAGGTGCAGTGGCACAGAATTCTCCCAGGAGTACTGAATCAGGGACAATATCAAGGTACTCAGATATCATGGCGATGGGTGACCTTATAAAAAGCATGGTAGGTAGGTCGATAGATCAGGCCCTGGTGTGGGGGATGAATTTGATGCTCTAGGAGATCTTTTCTATTTCAAACTGTTATAATCCTCTGTATCTTATTCCTCATATCATCTAAAAACCACTCATTTCCACTTGCCTTGCCATTAACTATCGATTTGCATGACACCCATCATCATAGTATCTGAGCATCTCACAGTCATTAACGTATTTGTCCTCATAACATTCCTGTGAAGTATGGAAGTGCTGTTATCCCTGTTTTATAAACAGGGAACCGAGGCACAGAGAGATTGAGGGTAAAATGCACAAAAGCACCTAAATGACTTAGGAGTCTAAGTCCCATTTCCAAAAGTGACATGGGCACTTAGAAGCCAAAGTTTCATTGAAAGCCAATGGGATTTAGGCTTAAGAGTAAGACTGGCTTCTGGAAACGGGACTTAAGGTGCTTTTGAAAGTTTTATCTTAAGTGATGTGCCCATTGTCACACAAGGAGTCTGTGGCAGAGCAGGAAACTGAACCTGAATTATCTCCTGAGTCCAAGGCTGGTGCCCTAACCATTGGCTCATCCTTCCTCTCATCAGCTCACTGGCCACCCTTTGCTTCCAAAATCCTGGATCCAGATTCCTACTTCCATTGACTGCACTTCCTCTCCTCCAGCATATCCTTGCCTCCCTCTCATCAGTGGCCCATCCAAGCGCGGAAATATGGTGACCAGCCAGTGAGAGCTAAGAAGGTCAGAGTGTGAAGCGGCATGATTACGGGCACACTGACCATAAGAAAAGATCTCAGCTACAGCCCTTACATTCCTGACAAGACTCACGTTCTGCTGGGACAAGACATCTGTGTATGTCTGCAGGATCAGCACCTATGTCATCAGCTGAGCCTTTCCCCACTGCTAGAGCCTTTCACGGCGGTGGAGAAAAGCTCCAGCACCAGGACTAAAAATAGCAGACTTGGGAGGCACTCCTTGGTTGTGGAGAGCCACGTAAGGCATAAACCTGAGGATTTAGGTGTGCAGGGCACTCTGCTCTATTCTACTTGCATAAGCCGTGCCATTCCATCTACACTGCTATTTATACACATGCTAGCTGTGCCTGCAGTGTCTGTACCCCGCACACCCCCGCGAGCATAGTCCTACCCTGAGAAGGCTTATTAGCAGCCCCAGTGACTGCTATTGGTACAGGCTGGAGAGAACAGCAAAGCTCATACCGTGTACATGCTTTCCACGGTGACTCATGCCTGTCCAACTTCAGTTCATCCATGCTGCCCAACTTCAGCTTTTACATGCCCCTGAGGGGCAACTATTTAAGAAACAATCCTCTCCAAAGCTGGGCCATGAGACCTCTGTTTGTTTTTCATTAAGCATCTAATTACAAGGAGAATTTTGTTTGATTCATTGGCCTCAGTCCAGATGGATGCATAGATGCTAAACAATGTCTGGGTAGGAGGTAACACACATGTGAATAAGATTTCCCTTTACCACCTCTTTCCTGGTGGTGGCAATTTTCCCCCTCCCATCACAATGTGTAGTTTCCCACTTAACAGTAATCTCTGATCGAAGACTCTTCTTATAGGCATTTTCTTCACAGCGGCTGGCTACAGTGATATGCTGGGAGAGAGAAGAGGCTTGGTAGCATTCTGCCACAGGCTCAGCCAGAGGAGGTCCTAAGGAGAAGTGCTAAATTAGCACATTGTCCTGGCCGCACCCCTTTCCTAGCCTGTGTCCCCCAGCTTTTTGGGCCTGTGCTGGCACCGTCACACTGGAATGGGGCTTGTGAATATTTTCTACCATTTGCATCTTCCTGCGGGTGGACTTTCCACCAGCAGGGTTTTATGTAAATCCAGGTTGAATCTATGTTAAGGATTAAGAAAGGGGCTTAATGATTTGTCAGCTTGGGAAGAAATTTATTTAAGCTTTTTAGCAAGATGGATTTGCTTTATCTTTTAAGTATCAGGGGGTAGCGGTGTTAGTCTGTATCTACAAAAACAACAAGAAGTCTGGTGGCACCTTAAAGACTAACAGATTTATTTGGGCATAAGCTTTCGTGGGTAAAAACCTCACTTCTTCAGCATCTGAAGAAGCGAGATTTTTACCCACGAAAGCTTATGCCCAAATAAATCTGTTAGTCTTTAAGGTGCCACCAGACTTCTTGTTGTTTTTATCTTTTAAGTTACACTTTAGGTAAAAAACCGGAATCCATTGGACCTGATTCTGGTCTCACCCTGGTGTCACTCAGGAGCAGCTCCAGGGAAATCAAGGAGTTACAAAGCTGTGCAGCTGGCCTAAGTGAGAAGGGAATTGACGGCCATTTACCAGTTGATTTCTGCTGCTCCTGTAACTTCAAAGAAGTGATTTATTTTTAATCATGCAATCTGTGATCTGAACAGGATACAAGGCCAATTTCAGACCTATGGTGACTCCGCCCACTTCAACAGAGATGTACATGCTTATACCAGGGCTGAATTTGGCCTGTCATCTTCTATTCTGTTTGATGGTGAAAACGTGATGCTAGTACATCTGTGATGTAATAAATCAGGTTTGAATGAAAAACAGAGGCAAGGCTAACACTGTGTGGACCCAGAGGCAGTTGTGTAAACAGGCTGTGTCCTAGCAGTGCTATAGGATTTTTTCACTGAGCTATCCTATCAATATTGTGAAGAGAGAAACAATCACGGGCACTGTACTAGTTTTGTCCATGCTACCATTGCTCTATCACTACTTATGAGCATTACAGTTACAGTGGAACAAACAGACCATATCCTTTTAGCAGAAGTGGAATCTATACCAGTGGATCACTGGTGACTACAATGGTAGGTCAGCAGGACGGGTATTCCCAAGGAATTTCCTAAGGATAGCTTTCCCCCCCCTTGCCATTAATTTTTAAGGCTGGTCAGCATGGCTCTCAGCATTAAAATCTTCATTAAAAGGAGTACAAATAATAAATTAGCCGGAACTGATTTTTCAGTAGGCTTCTGTACATGGAGTAGCCACAGTTTAGGGCACACTGCTCAGGGATAACTGTGCAGTAGGCAGAGGAAAATACAACCAGATTTCTATTCCAGCTCTAATCTCTGATTTCAGGCTAATACATGAAGCCCTCCAAATCAGAGTAAACGATGTGAGCAATAACTACGGAGTATTTAAGAAAGAAGCCATTCCAAGGGATTAGTTGACTCACACGCCATCTCTTCTGGCTCTTGGGGAAGAACAAATTGGAATCTCAGTGTCATCAAATCAAATATTCCCAAAGCTCCCCCGGGGATTGTTTTGCAATTTTGTTAATATTTTAAAAGCATCTCTTGATCTCCCACATGTCTGCTCAGCATTAGGATTTCATTACACACTAGAACAGATGTCTTCTCTCGCTCCCTCTCTCTAGCGCTCTCTTTTCAAATGTGTGCCTTTCCAAATCAAGAAGTTTCTTAGTTTGGAGCCCAGGACCCTTGGTACAGCAAAAAATTAGCAATTGATTTTGAGGTCCAGATTCACAAGCCAAGGAAGATGTTGAGTTCTGCAGGAGTCAGGGGAATTAAGCCCTGCCATGCTCATTCCTGCCTCTTAACTTGTTGCCAGCACTGGCAAGACATCAGTGTGAAAAACCTCTCAGTGAAAACAAAAAGTAGCAACTCACTCAGTCTGGCACAGAGTCTGAGGAGAGAAATGCATGGGCCAGATTGTTCTGAGTAACTGGGGGCTTGATCCTGGGAGCTCTCTCCCCAGCAAAACTCTCATTGAGGTCACAATTATCCAGATATTTCTCTAGTGGATGAAATCTGGACAAAGGGGTAGCGGTGGGAATTTTTCTATGGGAACTCCGAGCAGAAGACTTGCTGGGTCAGGCTTGATAGCCCAACAGCAATACTGACAGTCATCCTTCACATTTAACTTCAAAGTGGAGAATATAGATTAAATAATACTCATAACATTCTTGGGAGGAAGGTTCCCTATGAGGGCTGTGATCATGACTTCCCATATGTCTAGGCATACAGTTGACACTAAAGAGTAATCACAATTTTACAGATGAGGAAACTGGAGAAGATAGAGAGGGTAAATGACTTGCCTTGGCCATAGCGTAGTCAGTTATACAGATGTATTCTTGGCACCATGTTCCGTGCTCAGGACAAACAATGCTCTGTAAATTTTCTGTGTAAAACTTCCACTTAACCATCCCAATAAACAACAGCTGGTTAAGTCCGTCTATGTTTCCTATTTTTTAAAGATTGCATAGAGATCTAATATCAATAGATAGCTAACAAGTTAAATGGAGAGGTAACATAATTAAAGGACCCTGCATTCATTAATAGAGGACGTTTGCTTGTTAAATAGTGAAAACAGGAGCGCAAGTGTGGTCTGGCTGTACAAGTTTGTAAAGTTACTCAGGATGCCATGCTAACCCCAAAGTCAATAGGAGCCAATGTCAGAGCAGTGTGTATTATTAGCCTATGCTCTGCATTAGTTTATTACTATTATTCTTTGTCCTCACTCCTGCTTCTCTCTTACTGTTTGTCACAGTCACTTGGGATTTGATCCAATATCCACTGAAGTCATTGTGAATCCTTCTACTGTTGGATCTGGACTTTGTTGTCTTATGTCAGGCCCATATCGTGCAAACACCTTAAAAGCACAGCCCTCTGCCTTTACACAGCCCCACTGAGGTCAATGGGGTTCTGCAAGGGTGCAGGTTTCACCCCAGCAGAGCAGGTTACAGGATCGGGACTCTAAGGGCCAGAGTTTTAAAGGTATTTAGGAGCCTAAAGATGCAGGATGTAAGTGCCTAACCGCCATTGAAAATCAGTGGGAGCTAGGTGCCTAGCATGTTTAGAAACCTAAATACCTTTAAAACTCTGTACTCTAGACTTTGAGTTCTTCAGGGCTGGGACCAATGTTTGTTCACTGGTGGCCTGATCCCAACCGGACCCTTTGGGCACCACTGCAATGTAACCAAAAATTATAAACAATGCCATGAGTTGAGAGTTGAACCCAGATCTTTCAATTTCCAGTCTCAGGCTAACCACTTGACAAGACTTCCATCCGATTATTAACATAGCAACTGCCTCTAGAGACCTCCTTGAGGTTAGAGTCTCAGTCATAGATTCTAAGGCCAGAAAGGACCATTGTGATCATCTTGTCTGACCTCCCGTATCGCACAGGCCAGAGAACTTCCCCAAAATAACTCCTAGAGCAGATGTTTTAGATAAACACCCAATCTTTATTTTAAAATTGTCATGGATGAAGACTCCACCACAACCTTTGGTAAACTGTTCAGTGGTTAAGTACTTTCACTGTTAAAAATGTAGACCTTATTGCCACCGTGTAGATACTTATAGACTGTCTTTAAGTAACCCATTAGTCTTCCCTTTGTGAAGCTAAATAGATTGAGCACCTTGAGTCTATCGTTATAAGGCCTATTTTTCAGTCCTTCATCATTCTTGTGGCTCTTTTCTGAACTCTCTCCAATTTATCAACATCCTTCTTGACTTGTGGGCACCAGAACTGGACACTGTATTCCAGCAACGGTCGCACCAGTGCCAAACGTAGAGGTAAAATAATCTCTCTGCTCCTACTCGAGATTCCACTGTTTATGCATCCCAGAATCACATTGGCTTGTTAGCCACAGCATCACACTGGGAGCTCATGTTCAGCTGATTATACACCACAACCGGCAAATCTTTTTCAACATTTCTGCTTCTCGGGATAGAGTCCCTCATTCTGTAAGTTTGGCCCACAGTCTTTGCTTCCAGATATACACATTTACATTTAACCATATTAAAAGGCTTATTGCTTGGTTAAGCTCAGTTTACCAAGTGATCTAAATTTCTCTGCATCAGTGACCTGTCCTCTTCATTATTTTCCACTTCCCCAATTTTTGTGTCCTCTGCAAACTTTTATCAGTGATACTTTTATGTTTTCTTCCAGGTCATTGATAAAGATGTTAAATAATGTAGGGCCAAACCAATCCCTATGGGACCCCATGCACAAGGCAGTGTACAAACAGAGTGAGAGAGATTCTCTGCCCCAAAGAACTGACCATATAAATAGATGATGGACCGAGGAATAGAAACATTCAGTGACTTCCCCCCCAGTCCCACAGTTAGTCTAAGCAAAGCTGGGGACTCCCAGGCCTTTCTGCTTGGTATTGCCACTCATATTTCATCTAGGTGAATAATCAACTTTCCATTTCAGAGAGACTTCTGGATAATTTATGCCTTCCTGTCAGAGCACAGTACAGTATGGAAAGAGTTCTGTGCTTTGTTTAATGAAAGAAAACCAAAGCTTTCATTTGAACAGATTAAAAAAAAAAACAACCTCCCTATTTGTTTGGGGGTTTTTCTGTCAGGAAACATATTTTCTTGTCATGCTTATTGACCCAACTGCTAAAATCCCCCTCTCCTCTTGCCACAAGATTTGACTCCCCCCCCCCACCCTTAGTTAAGTGAATTCAAATAAGCAGAGGAATTCAGTGAGTAGGATGGTAGATGTTTCAATGGAGACTCAGCAATGTTCCTTTTAAGTTTGGCTTTTAAACATTTTTTTCCCCACTTTAACTGCTTGTTAAATGAAACAGAGCTGGTCTGTGGAGCTTTTTTTAATTTGTTTTGATTTTTTAGTTTCTCAGTGACTTTATGTACAGCTCGGTGTGCAGACGACACACACACCATTTCATCTCTCCAACGTGAAAAATGAAGGGCAATTTTCACATTGGGTCCTTTCTTGCTCCTGTTGAAGACAATGTCAACCTCTCCCCCCACTCCCTGATGACGGAGGATTGAGCTCATACAGGAAACAGGACACCACACAAATACCAGGGACTGCTTCTGAAAATTAAGTTAATAATTAACTATCTATTCAGCCCTGGGGACACTGGGCCATCAAAAAGCCTGAGATCAAATGTGCATTATGTTTTCATATATTTGCATAAACTCGCTTACTTGTAGCCAGTCAGTGAGATCACACCTCTGCTCCCAGGGCAACTTGTGGGACAGTTTTCCCTCCTGGGGAGGAAGTCCTTATTCTTCCCATTTTCGTCTCCCCATCACCACCAACCTCCTCCACCTCCTTCTCTTGGCATCGCTTCCTCCCTTCTCAGTCTGCCTCCTCTCCAAGATTTGCCCCTTTACGGGGCCTTGAATTCTCATGGAGAAAGAGGAGACTCAGGGCCTACCTCTGAACCTTCAAATCTGTCAACGATCTGTGACCTCCAAATGGGTGTCAAATAGCTGAAACAGGGAACAGCCGGGTTTTGTTTAATACTGCAAGCTAATTGAACAATTGTAATGGCTGTTTAATGAGAGAGTCTGGTTTTATGGATGTCTCCATGCTGTGTGAATAAAACAAACCTGGGCTGCAATCAGTTACAGTTGGGGGAGGGTGGGGGTGGAGGGTCTGTGACCAGATTGCTTGGGAACAGGTCCCTGCCTGGGCTTCTCGTGAGGTGTTAGGGGCTCTGAGATATCAGCTGCAGGTGAATCACTTTTAAATTGATTTAAATGGATAAATAACTGAGAACAAAATTTGGGCCATAGATTTTTTATTAAGATCATTGCTGAGAGGTAAGATTATATAATTATTATTATTATTTCCATGTATGCTATCACCCTGAGTTTTTCTTAGTCAGTGTACAGTCAATAATGTGACATCAATAAACACAACAACCAAATTGCCATACCCTTGTACAATATTCTGGGCATACAGAACTATCCTACTGAGATGGAGAAGACTGAAAAAGGAGATGCGGGAACTGAATGAGAACCTCCTGCTGGACTCCCCCAGCCATTGGGAGATGCGGGGGGGCAGCTCCTGCAGCAGAGATTGCCAGCAGTGTGTCTGCCTGCGTCTCTCCTCCACGGGCCGCAGTGGGGAGGTTCTCGGGCTGCAGATGGCCCGTGGGCCGGGACTTTGAGACCCCTGGTTTAGGGAAAAACTCAGGGGTTACAGAACTGCCTTGAAGACCCCTCCAACATCCAGTTGCTGATATAGGCAGCATGGCCTCAGGTCCCTAAGCACTGCTAATCCCCAACTGCCCTAGGCCTCCAGGTTTAGGGTACTCTAATCTATCTAAAGATCTGGCCAGGAACAGAGCGGCCCCAGGAGGGAAGCTCTGGCTGAGTGTTAGACACGCTTTCTGTACGTATAAATGACCATGCAAGGCAGTGGAGAATCCGACCCATTACCTAGCTTCTCCACACATTAAAATGTTCCTTGGTCATGCTCTTACTTTTGTGAAGCATCTTCACCACGGATCTGGAACTGGCCAGCTTCATGTCACCTGTGCAGCACCACGAGGAGGAAGCAAATATTCCTGATGGCTATGAAGATGTATGGTCATAATGACACGAATTAACTAGTGACTGATGAGTCAAGGCACAGCAAAGGCATTAGAACAGAGAGGCTTCTAATCTGGAGGTGCATTCCAAGGCACTAGTGGAGACAATGAAGTTTTACATTTGTAAATGTTGATGCAGACATTATCCAAACTGCAGTATGCTTGTGCCTGAAGTTTTGGCAAGAACACAGCAGGGTGTTTAATCCCCTTTTCATGTTACACCCTCCTCCGGCAATGAGTACAACAGTTAATTAAAATACGCTCTTTGAAGTTAGTTCAGGTTTTCCGGAGAAAGGGACTATAAAGATTCACTATGTCCCACATTAATGATTATGGGCCAAATTCTGCTTTCTTTAAAATAGGTGCAAATCTGCAGTAACTCAATTTCCAACATAAAAGAGAGCAGAACTTGACACATAACTGTACATTTGCTCCTTATCTCTTGTCAGAAGAACAAGAAGAGGCTTTCCTCTAACCCAGTTCTCTGTGCAGTCAATCTTTCTCCAGCCTCCCAGATTAAATATGCTACCTATATGACACAATCTGTTCCCAGTCATGAAACTATTCCAAATTCAAGTCACCCAGCTAACTACACAATATAGTACTGCTACACCACGGAGGTATTGATACTTACAAGAAAATGAAAGCTTCTCTTGTCTATTACCTACCCTGTATGTGCAGTGCTGTATCTCTACATAACCCGGGGCTCCATCGACAATAAAAATAGTGATATAAGTGATGGTGTAGATGGGGCTCAGGTATTTTCAGCATCACGTCATGAAAATCTGCTGGAGAGTTTGTTCACCAAAAGGACAACGGGCATGTGGGGCAGTAAGGAAGGTCAGTATCACTGCATATGCCAGGTAGAACTGGGCTGCAATTAAGCAGCTGATTGTTAATAAATTGTATCTATTTAATTTATAATTAACTACTTTTTCAAATCACTAATATTACACACGGCATATCTTGCAGGAGAATACAGAATCACATTTTCAAGTAGATTACCTAGCTGTATAACAATCACTTACCACTTGAGCTGAAGAAGTAATCCCTTAATTGGTAGCAATAATAATAAAATAATAATAATAATAAATACCTAACTCTTATATAGCAATTTTCATCTGTAGATCTCAAAGCACTTAGCAATACTGAGCTCTTGTTCTCGGTGTGAGCCAGCCACGGCAGAGAGAGATGTTAAGTTACAACTATGTCCTTACTGTGATAGTGGATCCATTTTGCACCAACAAAACCCACTTGTGTGAACACAATCCAAGCACAGGATGAGGATTTTGTACATTATGGGAGGAATTAAAGAAGCCACTTGAATTTAACACTAATACTCTATTAAGAAGAGTTGGAGAGCACCTGAAGAAAAGAATGATACAAGGGAGAATCCTTGTCAGATGGTAAAAGTGAATGAAAGGAAAAGTGGATGGACCTCGTTCAAGGGTGCTTGATGCTCAAATTGTTTTCATTATGTGTTTGAAACTCCTCAGTCCACACAGGGGACAGTGAAGGAGTTGTCAGCAAGATAGGAGGAGAATGAATGAGTGTGTCCATAACAGCAGAGGTAACAAGAGGGCTGAGCCCCTTTGCCATTGCTAAGAAGTAATCAATCAACGACCTTATTTTCAGCGTAGGGGGAGGACAAAAGCAAGGTAAGAAACATGACTCTTCAGTGCCTGACACCCTCTGTGGTCATTTATAGCTTAGGCCTTGGTCTACACTACAAAGTTAGGTCTATGCAAGGCAGCTGACATTGACGTAATTGTGCACGTGTCTACACTTAAATTTGTCTCCCAGCGATGTAAGCCCCCCATTACACCGACATAGTAACACCACTTCCCCAAGCGGGGTAGAGCCACGGTTGATATACTTAGGTCAACGCAGTGCAAGTACAAAGACAGAGTTATTTATGTCAACCCTAACTGTCCTCCAGCAGCTGTCCCACAATGCCCCACATTGACTGCTCTGGTCACCATTGTGTCACTGCCCAGGAGTCAGGGAGACTGGAAGCATCCTCTCCCCTTTAAAGCCCTGTAAATTTTTGACATCCCTTTTCCTGATTGCACACCTAGCAGTTCTCCATTGTTGAATGCAACTGCCCAGCTGACCATGCCAGCTACACGCTCCAGCCGCACTCCTGCCTGGAGCAGACAGGAGCTATTGGCTCTCCTGGGCCTGTGGGGAGAAGAGGCTGTGCAGGCCCAGCTTCAAACCAGCTATAGAAATGTGGACGCCTACAAGCAGATTGCTCAGGGGATGCAGGAGAAGCAATCTGACAGGGACCAGCAGCAGTGCTGTGTGAAAGCCAAGGAGCTGCGGCAGGCATACCAGAAGGCCAGGGAGGCCAACAATCAGACCTGTGAAAGCCACGGTTGGTGTATCTGTAGCTGAAATGGACATCAATGTTCTTTCCTCTTCGTAAGTTCTATTCTCTTAATTTATTAAGTTTGATTTTTTTATGCATTTGTTGTAAAATTGCACAGTTTTTGGCGGGGGAGGGGGCACTGCTTCTGTTATAGAATAAAATTCTTTTATTTGGAACACAATCTTTGTTAGTTCACAACATGTGCTGCCGAGTGCGTAGCAGTTCTGAAAGCGACCAATCCCTTGTTACTGCACAATGCCACACAATTCACAGGACCATTCATAAACAAAATTAGTAGGTGCACTGACAATCTTACAATCCTACATGTACAGCAACATCACACGATCCCTACTAGGCCACAAAAGAGCAAAGCCAGGTAAACCATACTACAACAACACACGCTACTCTGACTCACTGTTAAAATGGTCTTTCAAAGCCTCCTTGAGCTGTATAGTTACGCGCTGAGCTCTTCTAATAGCTCTTGTATCTGGCTGTTTAAATTCAGCAGGTCTCCACCCTGGGGGAAGCTTCCCCCCCTTTGCTTCACAGATATAATGCAGGACACAGAAGGCAGCTGTAACTATTGGGATATTTTTCTCACTGAGGTCCAGTCTTATGAGTAAACAATGCCAGTGTCCCTTCAAATGACCAAAAGCTCTTTCCACTGCCATTCTCCACCTGCTGATCCAGTAGCTGATGCATTCCTTGATGTTGTTGACGTGCCCAGTGTACGACTTCACAAGACAGGGGAGGAAGAGGTAGGTTGGGCCACCAGGATCACTATGGGCATTTCAATATTCCCAATAATCTAACATTCAAGTAAGAAAGTCCCTGATTGCAGCTTTCTGAACAGTCCAGTGTGAAAGATGTGAGAGTCATGCCCCTTTCTTGACCAGCCAACATTGATATCGGTGAAGTGTTCCTGGAGATCCACCGGTGCTTGCCATAGAAAAGGAGCCCTTTCCATTGATGGACTCAGTGGCAAGGTAATCTGGTGCCAAAATAGGGATGTGTGTGCCATCTATCACGCCACCATAGCTCGGGAACCCCATTGCTGCAAATCCATGCACTATGTCCTGCACATTGCCAAGAGTCACAGTCCTGCGTAGCAGGAGATGATTAATGGCCCTGCACACTTGCATCACAATGGCCCCTGCAGTGGATTTCCCAACTCCAAATTGATTCTTGACTGACTGGTAGCTATCAGGCATTGCAAGTTTCCACAATGCAATCACCACCCGAAAGTTCTGTAGCCACTGCTTGTCACCCCAAACTGGCATTATGATGCAATCCCACTAGTCAGTGCTTGTTTCTTGGTCCCAGAAGTGGTGCTCCATCATCTGCAACTGCTCTGTGAAAGCCACCAACAACCCTGAATTGATTCTTGCTACGTCCCACAGCAATTGGTTCTCCAAGGAACCGTTTCCCACTCATTCGGTTCTTCTTGCGGCTCTGCAAATACTGCAAGATCATACACCCTGTGTTGAACTGCTCATGACAATAGCACAGAACTGTGCAGGCTCCATGCTTTTGTCAGAGATGGTGGACAGTGAGGCTGGCCGTGCTGATTTGTGGGATTTTGAAAAAAAGGCACAAAAATTATGGGATACATATAACATTATGGGATGGAGACAGTTGCAAACTGGGAAGTTGACCCGATACTCCGAGTCACCCCTGTGTCACTCATTTCAGCCTCATCATGCATTGCCGAAACTTCCCAAAAGACCGTGCGCTGGATGGTGGCGAATTGCACACTGGGATATGTACCCATAGTGCATGGCACTCGGCACCGATACAAGCACTCCCGGTGAGTACACGCACCGCTGACACAAGAAGCCAAGTATGCACGCACACAAGTGATATGCTAATTGCAGCATGCCAATGTAACTTGAGTAGATATAAGTTTGTAGTGTAGACCTGGCCTTAGATTTGGAAGCTCCTGGGGCAGGGATTGTCTTTTTTTTCCTGAGTATGTACAGTACCTAGTTGGGTCGAGTCTCATGACTGGGGATGCGAGGTGCTACTGCAGCACTAATAACAATAATCCTGATGGTGTACCTGTAAAGTGGTGGTAAAGAGCTAGCACCCTGATTTGGTAGAGTTTTACCTCCACTTTGCACAGCTATAAATGATCACAGAAGATGCAAGGCAGTGGAGAATCAGGCTCAATGTGACTCCAGAATACACACATGCCTTCATATTTTTCCATCATGTAGCTTTACCATCTGTGGCTTTCACTTTTACAGTGGAATTTTAACAGAAACAGCATTTAAAAAAAAAACACTGCAAAAAATAAATCACCAACTGAGTGTTTGGACATATTCCTTGACTATTTCACAAATCCACCCTAATTTATTTTTGTCTCGATGGTGGAATCCGCAGCAGTTTATCCAATTGCACAGAGTGGTAATTTGTTCAACTAATGGGAAGTAAATGAAAGATAAGCAAGCAGGTTCGTTGACTCTTATGAAATGTGATATAATAATCTCCAACTCTGTGGGACTTCTCCAAAACATTAACAAAATATTACCACACGTCAACAAAACTATTCAGAGAACTACCAACAGCAGCAAATACTACTGAACACTGCAGGGAAGGTTTTTAAACGGAGAAAGGAATGGGTGGGTTAGAGCAGTGGTCTCCGAAGTGCGAAAGAGGATCCTTGGGGGGGCGTGGCAGGAGGAGCGTTTTTTGTTTTTTTTTTGCTTCGGCACTTCGGGCAGAAGTCCGAGCGGCGCTTTTTTTTTTTTTTTTGCTCGGGCAAAAATGGTAGAGCCCGCACGGCAGGGGGTGCGTGCTCAAAAAATTTTTACTGATAGGGGTGCGCGATCAAAAAAGTTTGGAGACCACTGGGTTAGAGAAATAGCTATCTTCCACTTATGACTATAGTTAGATATCAGTGTAATACCAAAGGGCCTGATTCCCAAGTTTTATTTTAATGCAATTCCATTGATTAATAGAGACCATGAAAACAAGCTCTTTATTTGGTATTAGCATAGTTCTAATCTCTGCTTCAGATAGTTACTGAGCTGCAATTTAGTGCAATTTTCAAGCCTAATCAAACAGTATGTTAAAAATATACAAAACAATCTAAATTAGAAGAGTAAACATCATGTTGGATCTAATTCTGATCTCATTTGCACCATTGTAAATTCTGGTGTAATCTGGTTATCTTCAGTGGAGTTACTCTGGATTTATGACACTGGTATAACTGAAAATAGAATCTGGCCCTTTGTCATGTGTGTGTTCTGTTTTTTTAAGTGGAAGCAGTTAGAAGTAAAATAAGTCTAAGATAACCCTGTGGGCTGATTTCCAATTTTTTTATATCCTTGAAAGTGCATCTAAACTCATATGAACTGAAACTTAAGGAGAATCCTGTTAGAATCATAGAATCATAGAATATCAGGGTTGGGAGGGACCTCAGGAGGTCATCTAGTCCAATCCCCTGCTCAAAGCAGGACCTAATCCCCAACTAAATCATCCCAGCCAGGGCTTTGTCAAGCCTGACCTTAAAAACCTCTAAGGAAGGAGATTCCACCACCTCCCTAGGTAACCCATTCCAGTGCTTCACCACCTTCCTAGTGAAAAAGTTTTTCCTAATATCCAAGCTAAACCTCCCCCACTGCAACTTGAGACCATTACTCCTTGTTCTGTCATCTGGTACCACTGAGAACAGCCTAGCTCCATCCTCTTTGGAACCCCCTTTCAGGTAGTTGAAAGCAGCTAGCAAATCCCCCCTCATTCTTCTCTTCTGCAGACTAAACAATCCCAGTTCCCTCAGCCTCTCCTCATAAGTCATGTGCTCCAGACCCCTAATCATTTTTGTTGCCCTCCGCTGGACTCTTTCTAATTTTTCCACATCCTTCTTGTGCTGAGTACACTCATGCTGCAGCAGTTACAATCTGGTGGCTGAGAAAAGAACTACTTCATAAAACTACACAGTGTAGCTGTTTCCAGTGCCCATCCCTCCCCACATTTTCTTTTTCATACTTCTCTTTCTTTTCACTTTTTTATTTTATTTTGCCAAGAAGAGAAAGGGAGGGAAAATGACGTCCCATTCTCCCAGTGATGGCAAAAAACAGCAGTTTATTTCACTCTTACGATGCAACAGGATTGCAAGACAAATTCTAGAGGTTGTCTGCACGTGGTACAACTCCTGCGGGAGCCACTGCATCTCGTGGCTATGAAACGCTCATTTTCTGTTTTCTTATGTGCCATTATTTTCTGGTCAGTATTTGCCATCATCGTAAAAAAGAGGGGTGGGAGTCAGGAGACCTGGCTTCGTGTCTGAGTCTGTGGGCCAACTATCAGCCAGTGTCCTGAAAAAATCTCCCAACAGCAGCAGAATTTCAGTCCCTTTCTTTGGGGTTTTCTTTATTGAACAAGACAGTTTGGTGTCAACTCAGCTCAACACAAATCGCGTGTCGGCTCTATAGCTGCTTCCTGAAACCCAGGACCTGCTCCCTAGCCTTTCCTAGAGCCTCTCTGTGCTACAGCTTCTTTCTCCGCTCCCAGCAGATATCTCCTTCTGCCAAGCTGGTGCAGAAAGCAAAATGCAGGTTCTCCCCCCGACTCTCTGTACCTTAAGAGGCGTTGCCTCTGATCAGTTACGTTCTCCTAGATCAGTGACCTGTTACACTCTGCCACTGACTTGTTATATGACCCTGGACAAGTCATGTCCGGGGGTTGCCTTTAAGAAACCCTATATTTGCCAACAGTTAACGCACCGTGCTACCTGAACGTCCCTATAATTACAACAGGAACCAGCAGTTACTACTATTAGGAAATGGCAAGAACGGTGACCTCCCTGCAGCATAAATTTAACCCTGATATAAGTGACCGTAACTCCCAAAGACTCCCGTTTCACTTGCCCCAGCCAGCGCTGTATTTATCCCGGAGCCTGTTATTTGCCTATCTGGAGAATGGGGATAATAATACTCAGCCACCTCACAGAAGTGAAAATGAAGTAGGCCAGCATTTCCCAAAGTGTGAAGTGTACCCCAGAAGGGGAGGAATTCTGAATTAAGATGGGGATGTCAGAAACTATGGGCCTGAGTTCCATCAGCGGAGGCTGGGGCTAGCTGGCTCAGTCCACTGTCCACAGCTGGGCTGCAGCAGAATCACCCGATTGGCCGGCCTATGTTCCCAGGAAAGACAGGCTCTTCAGGAAGAATTTAGATGCTTCAGGGTGACAGACTGTACTATGAGGGGTTTAAGGGGAGTATCAGCACAGTGGGGTAACATTAAAAAAGCTCTACTATGTTTGTTTAAGGATATAGAGCAGGGTAAGAAAGCGTAGTGGCATGAACGTAGGATGGATGTAGCAGGTGGTACAGACTCAGCTGGTGAGACTGTTTCACCATCTAGCGGAAGAGGAAGATCGCTGGTTGCTCCACACTTATTCCCACAGCTGTGACTGCTCCTTTGCCAGCCTGGCTTCTGCCCTGCTCGGTTTCTGACTCCTGATTCTGGGCTCTGGCTCTGACTCATGGCTCTGTTTCTGGCCGCTGACTCCTACTCTGTCCACTAGACCGGACTGCCATGGCTCCGACCACTAGACATGACCACCCACATCCTGGTCTGTGATAGGGTAGGCCTTAAACAACACACAGCACCCCGGAGACAGAAGTGTGATTGGCTTTACTTTCCTAAAGGACTGGGGGATTAACCGTCTAAAGTTTCGGAAACACTAAATTCAGCCAACATTTTCAGTTTTGAAAACCAAGTCCACGTTCAGGCACTGAATAAAGAAACCTACATTTTGGCTAGCACATGAAGATTCTAGAATGGAAGGAGCTCGGGAGGTTCATGGTCTCAATAAACCATTTATTGGTCCTTTTTCTTTAAAAAAAAATTCAACTCCTGATAGTTGCTGCTGCCAAGCCTATTCTGAAAAGCTGGAACTCCAGCGGTACTCTTGGCAACTGGCCCAATATAATCAAAGCTGTGAGAGACTCGGTGGCTTTCTTCTGTTCTGATCCACATGGGTTGCCACTTTGCCCAGCCACAGAATTCGATTTGAGCACTGAGATCAAGGGAACCCAGAATCCCAAAGCAAAACTCAGTGGAATCTACCAATCTCACATGATTTTGATACAAAAATTCACACACAAGCCTCAGGTGTGCTCAGAAAAGTCTGCTTTTGGGCAGGCACAGAACTGTACACTCTCAGATTCACACCGGGCCGCCAGGCCCACTCAGAGCCTTACTCTATTTGTGACAACCACTGCAAACCGAACCCTGAGGGGTGACCAACTCTATTGTTCAGTTTATCTGACTTCGATCCCAGAATCTTTGGAGATTTGCCGAGCGCTATTCAGAGCGCTGCTTGCCGTATTTTCTTGGATCATGACAATGTAGCCATGCAAGAACCATCTGGATTTTATATCCAATGTCTGTTCCTATCCTGGAGCAAAAGCCATGTTGTGGATATGCCTAACCATGTCCTTTTCAGCATTTGTTAAGGACAGCCAGAGGTTCCATTGACAGAGAATCCTGCTCATTTTGTTTGCTTTGTCATTTCACATCCCTCTTTCCAAAAGTCTGTATGATGCATCTCATTCAATAACCCAACATGACATAGCCCGGCCCAGCTTTTTAATTTCCTACATATTGACAGTGCAAGCATTTGTAACACTCTTGAATCTTAGAAATATCTGTAAAAGGGGGAGATTTGCTAGATAGAGGGCCAGATTCATTGGAGCTAGTTCCCTACCCTACTTCAGCTTTTCTGCCAAGGAAAGCCAGGTTTAACTTGTGTGATAAGCAAAAGCCCTGCCATAAGATACCGCTGAGGTGATGCACTGAATCGGCCAGCGATGCGCACTTCTTCAGCAGCACCGGCCCTCTATTACACTCCAGTGGAGGGCAGGCTGCAGCTGCTTTGTGCTAACCAACCTCCTCTGTATATTGGCTTTCCATTGCCAGGACCCTGTGCTAAGGTACAACAAAACCCTGGCTCTGAATTCTGATCCAAACCTGATCTTTGTGACTTCCTTCTACACCAAACCAAATCAAAGCCCCAGAATGTCCTGAGAACTTAAATATAAACTCTAACTTGGTGGCTTGGACTCCTCTCTATATAAAGGAGGGCTTATTCAAATCTCTCAATGGCACAAATAAAGTCAACAGAGCTACCTTAGTTTAAAACTGATGTAAGTGAACTCATTATCAGCCCCAAAGGATCCTAACTGAGTTTGGAAAATCAAAGAGTATCCATGTACACTTGTGCACACCTGCGGGTGTGAAATGCTGTTATTCTGATTTGGCAGCATTTTGCACAGGTATAAATGACAATATCACATGTAAGGCAGCAAAAAAACAGGGTTCCCATAGCCTTAGAGGAGAACAAAGCCATACACTCTTACCTACACAAAGAAACAATGATCTTGCTAGGTAGCACTGAAGAAAACTAAAAACAGAACGTAGTTGGATAAGACAAGCCAAATGAAGAGTTGTGATTGTTTCTTTTTTACACACTCTCACATGACTGCATGGGAGATCCAAACAATGTTAACTATAAATAGAGCAGTCAGGAAAAGAGGAAATAACCTACATCATTCATGAATATAAGTCTCAGACATTCCACTGGAGCAGAACTCAAACACTGGCTTACATCACAGTAGAGAGTGATCAAAAACAGTGGGCTTCCCTCAAGGCTTTAATATGAAACAAAAATAGAAAGGAAATCCACTCTACCTCTGTTACTAGATGTATGGCATAAATGAAAATTAGTGTAAACAGACTAGAGATAACTAAATATTAAAGGCATGCAATTTATATAGCTAGGAGGAAAACCGTAATTGTTTAAAACACTAGAGAGATAAAACTCCATGCTGTATTGTCTTACTCTTTAGAAAATGCAGAATGGAATGGGTAGAAAAGTTAAGACAGCAGACAGTGATCCCCATTATGAACGTCATCATTTACCAATCAATACAACAGGGCATACAGAGAGGCACTGCAGTCTGGTGGATGGGGACTGAACGCGGATCAATGGGTATGTCTACACTGCAGCTGAGCGCGAGCCTCCCAGTTCCGCCAGACAGACTTGCACTAGCCAGCCTCGAGACAGCACGCTAAAAAAAAAGCAGCATGGACACTGTGGCTCCAACAGGCTAGCTCCAGCTCACCTGACCCCGTGGGCTTGAATTCAGGTGACTAGCCAGAGTCTCTGATGGAGCAGCAAGGGCCACATAGCTATTTTTAGCGTGCCAGCTGGAGCCTCGCTAGTGTGAGCTACCCAGCTGCAGTGGAGCCATATCTTAAAAGATCTGAGTTCTGTTCCTGACAGTGCCGCTCACGTTGTGTGTGATCTTGGGCGCCTCTCTTCCCCGTCCCATCCCTTCTCTATATAGTTGGTAGGTTCTTCAGAACTGGGACTGTCTCATCTTATTCTGGGTTTTTACAGCACGATGGGGCCTGTAGGCACTACTGAAATACAAACAATGATAATAATTGTGCTATTTATTTCTAAGCAGAACTTTCCATTGGCTTCAATGGGAAATCTGGCCTAAAAACGGAGCATAACTTATATCAGGGTTAAATTTATCCAGCAGGGAGGTCACCATTCTTGCCATTTCCTAATAGCAGTAACTGCTGGTTCCTGTTGTAATTATGGGGACGTTTAGGTAGCACGGTGCGTTAGCTGTTGGCAAATAGAGGGTTTCTTAAAGGCAACCCCTGGACATGACTTGTCCAGGGTCATATAGCAAGTCAGTGGCAGAGTGTAACAGGTCACTGATCTAGGAGAACATAACTGATCAGCGGCAATGCTTCTTAAGGTACAGAGAGTCAGGGGAAGTACCTGCATTTTGCTTTCTGCACCAGCTTGGCAGAAGGAGAAATCTGGCCTCTCAATGAAGTCAATGTCAAAACTCGCACTGAATACAGTGGGGCAGGATAGGGCTCTATGGTGTGATTCCCTTTGACTACATATAAATCCTTAAGCTGGGTGTTATGTTATTTACAACAGGATGTGGCCAACCTAATGGCATTTACTCAGTGTTATCACCTCAGTGTGGAGAAATTAGTCTCTTCTCCTGCCTCTGTGAATTCCTGTGAGAGCTCGTTACAGCCTCTCATTGAATAGGCTCATCTCGCTGGTTATAAATGTTAGAATTTACCACAGCAAGAGAGATCCGGGGCAGCAGCACAATTTGTCAGCTAAGGGGGATGTGGATTTGATGAAACTAGGACCTTGTTTTCTAATAATCAGCAATAATAATCAAAATACGGGGCCGGATCCCAAGGCTCTCCCCCTTCGTTTCCACTCAGACCTCTATTAAAGTCGTTGGGAGTTTGCTTGAGTAAATGGACAAAAACGGAGGGAAGGTGTCATGATTAGGCCTAAAAATATCCTTTTACATAGCATTTTTTTAATCCTAAACCAAGAAGGTTGGATACGGACTCTGTGTCATTATCCCAGTGGCACATATGGGGAAAGAGAGGCGCAGAGAAGGTAAGTGACTTATCCTAGGTCACACAGAGTCAGAGACAAAACCCACTTCCTCCTGACTGCCAACACTCTGCATAATCTACTAGACCATTTCACCCACACCTGCATTCATTTTTTTTAATATTAAGATAACAAACCAGTACAACTCAGCAAGTAGAACCCGGCTCTTCAAAAAAACAGAAGACAAACTCAATGGTATGCATCTAATTTAAATATATTGGTAACTCTAATTTATGTGGAGTACTGGTGGCACCTTAGAGACTAACAAATTTATTTGAGCATAAGCTTTCGTGGGCTAAAACCCACTTCATCGAATGCATGCAGTGGAAAATACAGTAGGAAGAGATATATATACACACAGAGAACATGAAAAAATGGGTGTTGCCATACCCACTATAACGAGAGTGATCAGTTAAGGTGAGCTCTCTAGAGACTTTTTAAGCTCCAAGACTGTGGGCTACCTGGAAATGTACAATATGATAGGGCAAATCGTCCAATTGAAAAATATCTTGGCTTTTCTTGTTTTTTGTTTATTTGCTTTCATCTATTATTGATATTTACATACTACCCTCGTTTCACTTTTTAAGGACAGATAAAGAAAAGGTCCCTGACCCTTGGAGGGTATGTTCTACATTTTGACAAACTCAGTACAGATCGTTTCAGTTGGGCAACAGGAGCAAATAGCATCAGACAGCAGGGGAGGCAAAGCAGAAGGAGTGGGTTTTAAGGAGGAATTTGAAGGACAGAGAAGCCTGCAGGAACTTTGAAGGTGAAGATAAGGTGGCTAAATCTGATCAGGAAGTGGACCAATTGTTCTACCGATGAGAAGTAATTCAAAATATTTTTTTTAAAAATCAGACACTATTTGTGTGAAACCAACTCCTACAAAGCCATGGGATGGGTAGGGGAGACAGATGGGGAGGATCGGATGGAATAACAGGCCTGACAAAATCTGGTTTACTCAAGCTTTTGAAAACTCTAATAGTTACCCAAATAAAATCTAAAAATCTCTGGTAACCAAAGTGGTAACTGACATGCACTATAGTAGAGTCCCACCCCCCTCACAATGCCCTAGCCCCTAATTTGGCACTGGTGTAGCAGATGCAATTGCCACTGAAGTCAGTGAGAATTCTCTCTACATGAATTCTTGAATTCTCTGTCCTCTTGTGTAATTTTCCAGCAATTTTCCATGACACACAAACTGGAATCATATGATTTTGCACCTCTGCAGCTGCAATTAAAGCACCGACCCCATTTTCAGACCTGTGCTGAAAACATCTGACAACAATGACAAAGGGGCTATCCTAGAAATCACTATGTAACCTGAAGAAATTCCTCCTCTTTAAAAATATAAAATATCATAAATAAACCACCAGGATGTAAATTTCAGTTCTGGTCACACCACAAGAGGCAACGGACTCTCTTGGCTCATCTAAAATCCTATTGAGATCCTGCTCAGCCCACTCCCAAAATTTCTGTCTTGAATGCCAAATGTGCATATCGCCCCTGCAATATTCAAGGCAATACTGTGCAGTCTTTGGATGAAGGCTCATAAAAGCTGTATCTAGCTTCAGTAACTGCTCCATTTCCCTGCCCCTCCCTGGTTCCAAGCTCTGGCTTAGCACTGAGGATGGCGATCTAGATCCCATCAGTTCCAAGCTGGTGAGCTGAAGGAAGCAGAATTAGGAATTCTGACCTACTCATTTATATTTTCTGCATCTTCAGTGCTTCAGCTAAATAAATGGCCCACCCTCGATGCTAGGAAACAGGAGGGTGTGACCAAAAATAAAGTCCAGTTTAAGGTTATACATTTTTATATTGCTTTTTAAATTGGGTTTGTTTTATTAGCCTGATTCAGGGGACAACGGTAGTCATTTGGGCAGGGACTATTGGAAGCTGGAGTACATCACTTCACTGAAGGGGAGGCAGATCCGTCACCAAGTTCAACTGCACACAGAAAAAATTACTTCTTCAGGTCCATTGATTTCTGTTTCAGTGTCCTCTCTCTCAACTAATCAGATCCTACTATGATCATCCTGGGTTTAACACACCACAATGGAAATACTCTAAGAGCTAGAATCACATGTAAATCCACAACTCAGAAATCTACAGCTTTTGATTATTTTTCTCTTCCCATTTTTGATCAAAAATATTGAACACGTGGCATAGAAAAGTAGCCAGATTCCATATCTCAATATCTATTTTAATTCTTCATTTTATCGTGACTTCAACTTGCCTTACCTTCTTTATCATTAAGTAGAGACAAAGAGTCAATATCCAGTACACATATCCCAATCTACCACAAACAAAATACCCCTTCATCCCATCCACATTGGGGGAAGCCTGGGAAAACTGACATTGCGGTGTGCTCTGCTGAGCTAGGGGGTGAAGTGACCTCTTGAGCAGATGACTTTTCACGGGAAACTAGGCGGTAGTAGGAATAAATAAAACAATATGGTTTAGAAATTAGGCTTACCTCATATGACGTTTCACAGAGGTTTGGTGAAGCACCCTCCCTACAACCAGTGTAGCACAACAAGGGAATGGTAGCTCTGCAACTGCGATGATAAATAATAGTCTGCCTTCTTTTTCACTGCAATGCTTTTAGTCACCCACATTTATAACATGCCATTTCCTGAAGTATGCATGTTTACTGGCTCCCTGGAAAAGACTGATAAGGACAATGATTAGTAGTGGCCTAGGTTCCAAGTGGCTTGCCCTCTCACTTGCTTTCCCGAGGAACTCTGGTTTGCATTTGCAAGCTCAGTTAGAGCACAGAGCCGTGCCTTGCTTAACAGTTCATTTTCTAAGTGCTCCTTCAGCAACTTGGCAGCAGACTTGAATGGAATGCAAAGTCATGCTCTTGTGTGCTGCCCTTCGGCTTCAGACTTCATTATTTACTTTACACTCTTCTACCTGAATGCATCAGAAAGAGCTTTTTTTAAAGACTCTTCCCTCCCCCCTCCCCCACCCCCTTTTAGCAGGAGCCTGCTGTGTTTCAGTGTTACTCTAATTTAAACTGCAGGAAGGCCTACTCAATGGTATTGCCAGGTGCTGGCTGGAAGGGTCTTCTCATTTCAGAGTTCTGAGACGCGCTGAAAGAAAACTCCAAATCTTTGTGTTCCCCCACTTTCCAATGCTTTTCCCCTCCCCCTTTTCACCACTGCAGTCCTTTAATTGCAGACCAGGCTTCGCTCAAGCTTCTTCTGAAGGCTTTTTAACCAATTTTAGACTTGCTTTCAGTTAGGGCGGCTGAATGGGTGCCCCCGCATCATATACAAAAGATCATACAACTCTGCAAAATGGTCAACATAATGAAGGCAAGAAAAGGCTTTGTTGTGCTTTAAAAGCTTTGCTGCAAAACTGCAAGCACAACCAGTTCCTTATCATTTTGTCAGGTTAAGAAATAGTCCAAGCAACCATTCCATTTGTGGCTAATGAGGAAAAGGGGATATACTGCTCCGGAATCAGGCTCGTATGACTTGGGTCTAGAGAGAAGTTGTGGCGTTTTCTACCAAAAGCAATCAACAGAAAACCCACGCAAGCTTAGGTCAGAGCTGCCACACTTTGTAAAGCTGGCCTAAGAGCTCTAACAAAAAGTGTGGTGGTATCACACTCCATTGACAATGCCATCACATCAGCAGCAAGGCCCAGAAACAACCTCGTCAGATGGTCATTTGTCACGAACAAATTTGGAGCAATCTACCATACCAATTTACAGCCGTGGCTACACAGTAGCTATTCCCATGAGACAACAACTGTTTACATTTTGTACACATAATTGCGTCTGGTTCAGTAACATTTTTCACTGGTGTGGCTGCCAAAATTATTAAACTATTAGTACAGGCTGAACTAGCGCCAAGCAAAATATATGCCAGTAAAAATGGTCTTATCTGTCTAAGTGCCAATAGGGTTTTTCAGTGTATGCATTTTAAAGAGATTTTACCCAAACTCTTCTTTGTATATAATCATTTTTAACAAAGCCATAACTTGAATTTAATGTAGTGTATTAGACAATACCAGATAGGATAATACAGTCCAGATTTTCAAACTCACTTCTGCAACTGTCCTTTCTGTACATGTGCAATAAGCAGCAGAGTTTCTGCATGCAAATCCCACCTTGGAAATGCATACTAGGACCAAGAAGTGCACAAATTGGGTTAGTACAAATGTGCTTGCATACAGGTTTGAACATCTGAGTCTGTATTCTTTCCCTGGATTGGCTGCAGTAAGATGGTCATCAGAAAGGGATGGGATCTAGTTACTAGAAGTTAGAATTTCGTGGTTCTATTTCCAGGTCTGTCACTGACTCAATGGACTATTTTAGGCAATCCACTTAGTTCTCCATCTGTGAAACAAGGATGATGTGTGGTTTAAAAGAGTTTCTCTGTAAAGCTCTGTGAAAACTTTGAGCAAGAAGTGGTGGATAAGTGGCAACTATTGATCACCAAGGGATGAGCGTGCTGCCACCACAAAATTCTCGGCTCTTGCTTTCACGGAGCCTGATAATGCAAGACCCTGAATGCTCTCAACACCCAATGACTTAAACAGGTGAGACAGGTTAGTAATTTACAGCATCAGGCCACTGAGCAATGAGCAGGATTGTAACTCTGCCCTGTGTCTCCTGCATAGCAAAGCAGAACAAAGCTGTAAACCTAGCTCCCGAATTTCATTTGACTTAAAAACTATTTATTTATTTTGAAGATATGTAACTCAAGAAAATGTGAAATGGGGAGCCTATGAATCTGACACAATGATACTAATGAACCCTAAATCAAACAACAGATATACGAGCTCAATGGTGTAAAATACTGAGCACCCCGTGGGATCTGCTGAATTCCTCTATTCCCCAATGACTTTGATGAGACTTAAGAGCACTCAACAAACTCTCAAGAGTTGCTCAATATCTTGAAACATCAGGCACTATTTGATTAAGGCGATAAAACTGAAACTCTGCAATATGTTCAAAAATCCCATGTATCCTGACCACACTTTAGCTTGGGACACGCATACAGCTCCCAGTGACTAAAAACCCAGGTTTGATTTCCCATTGACTTTCCTGGGAGCATCCGAGGTTAGGATCACATCCCAAGTTTGCAGATGGGTCTGTCTTTTTTCTTTCTTTTGTTTAGTGTCATTTTAATCATCTTCCAAGAAGGGTTGGCAAAGTTCTCCCTGGGTTTGAACTACTGTATATCTTTCAGTATGTATCAATATGTTTCTCTTTAAGAATGTTATCTCAGTGATGACTTTATCACTTCAGTGTTTGGGGGAAAGGGACCTTTATCTTTCTAATGCCCTTAAATTGTGTAACTTGCTATGATTAATGCCCGCGTTATCCACAGTTTACATACAGCTTTTGAATCAGTCAGCATGCAACACTCATTAAGAAACTTCCACGTTAATTTTAAATGATTTTCCATCACATTAATCAGAGGGTTACATTCCTAAGGCACTAGCTATGCTACTCCATGGTATCTGTAGTACTAGTATAAGAGTGTGGTTAGTACTGTGGACTGGAAATCGAATTCTAGGGTTACATTCTTAAGAAATGGCACTAAATTATTTTGTAACCTTGGGCAAGTCACTTAACTTCTTCATGCCTCATGTCAGCCATCTATAAAATGGGTGGAGTTGTATTTATCTTCCTTGTGGTGCTAATTAGTAAAATGCTGACAAATCATAGGATGAAAGAAACATGCTATACACACAGCATGCAACACATGACTGTGGGAGTGTTGTCGTGCTAGGGATAATGAGCATCGTGGTCCCGATGGTGCATATGCCTTACTTCTTCGTCTGTTCTTG
Organism: Trachemys scripta elegans; assembly: GCF_013100865.1. Lineage (NCBI taxonomy): Eukaryota > Metazoa > Chordata > Testudines > Emydidae > Trachemys > Trachemys scripta. Next base: position 329,188,546 of record NC_048298.1, on the reverse strand, counting down.
CTGACAGTGACAGCTGCCCTAGGAAAGAGTATGACCTCATATGTGTGAGGGGAGACAGACCCCCACATCCTCCCTCTCTCTCTTTCTCTCTTCTCATACACAGGCAATTGCTGACAAGTGGAAAGAATCTAGTTTAAGAACAAAACAATCATTTTTCAAATATTCAGTTTTAATGCCAGTCTAGGATAAAGCTTCTCACCTGCTAATGTGCGGCAGAGTTGCTAATCTCTGGTGCTACAGAGGCACCGAGAACAGATCCTTCAGTGACGCACAGCGGGATAAGGCACATACATGGTATAACAAACGCTGGTGCTATGAGTTGTAAACCCAGTCCTATCATAGCTAGAGTTATTCCCTTATTATTATTGTGAGTCACTATGGAGGCTTCTCTGTGTTGCCTCTTAATATTAGGCTGGGTCTTCAGGTTGAACTCAGCACCTTAGTAGGGCAACTGGACTAGAGATTTTGTTTTATTTTTAATGAAAACTACAAATCCAGCTTTTATGAGCAGCAAGAGAGAGGTGGAAAGTAATCACGATGGATGACTCCAATGAGCGGAGACTGGGCCCAGATATCTGTGTTGCTGATAAAGGAAATGGAATAAGATCCTGCCCCTCAGGTTCCAGAGCCTCTGATAATGAGTCACTTATTGGGGATGGGTGTGTGTATGTTTTTTGATTTTCCAGTCGAAGTTCTAAATAGCCGTTTGTTCTCGGCATCAACAACCTGCACAAACATTGTTGACTGTCTGTAAGGGAGTGCTTCCACCGGCTGCAATTTCCCTCCCAAATTCATTTGTTTGCACCACAGACTACTGATAAGTCTGCAAAATTAGAGAGGTGAAGTGGGTGAGGTAATATCTTTTATTGGACCAACTTCTGTTGGTGAGAGAGACCAGCTTTCAAGCCACGCACAGCTTCAAGCTCAAAATCTTCAAGCTCAAAACCTTTTTTTCAAGCTCAAAACCTTGCCTCTCTCACCAACAGAAATTGGTCCAATAAAAAGTACTACCTCACCCACCTGGTCTCTCTAATATCCTAGGACTGACACAGCACAACATCATAGCATATAAGTCTGCAAACTGCCACGTTCAGCTTCAAGCAGCACCTTAAAGGGACCTGAGATCTGTGGTACTCCCACAGCCTCTGTTGACTTCTGTTAGAACTGTGGGGACTGAGATCTCGTGAAAAATCAAGTTTTTGTGTTCTTGTGGTCAATGGAGAGGGGTAGGACCCAGGCGCTCTTGAGCGCTAGGCCTTACTCTGCTATTTACTCATGGCACAATTTTCAATCTTGGGGCCTACAGCTAAGCTCTGTAGGGGATTGAACAGGGGAACCTGCAGAGCTAAGAGAATGAGTATCTCTACAGCTTCAGGTAAAGAGCCAAGCTCTGCAGAGGGGCGATAACAGACTGACAACCTCTGCGTGTTGGGCACATGTAATATACACTGACCAATGGGTTACACTGTTATAGGCTTCTCAACAGCGATGTAGTTGCCTAGCTCTTGGCACCCAAACTGAAAATTAGCCAAATTTCTTTATCTCTAAAAAAAGAACAGGAGTACTTGTGGCACCTTAAAGACTAACAAATTTATTTGAGCATAAGCTTTCATGGGCTACAGCCCACTTCTTCTTCTCATCTCTGTTTCCCTCTCTGTAAAGTGGGCCTAATTCTGCTTTCCATCCTTTCAGGGGTACTGTTAACATGCTTTGGGATTCCAAGGCATACCAAAGTAACACTGTAGGGAACTTGGGCAGAACTATTAAAGGCAATAGGCAGTAAACATCTGGATTAGGACGCTAGGAAAGGAATGTGATACAGAAAATATCAATGAGCCTGAGACACTTCCATTTGTTCCATTTTCATACATTCATAGATTCCAAGGCTCGAAGGGACAATTGTGATCATCTACTCTGACCTCCTACATAACATAGGCCAGAGAACTTCCCCTAGAATAATTCCTACAGCATATCTTCTAGAAAACCATCCAGTATTGATTTAAAAAATTGTCAGTGATGAAAGGTTTGGATGAATTTAAGGGGATGGTGAAGCCAGAAGGCATTTTGAATGAGTCATAAAACCCAGGTCTTGACCATGTGGTTATTAAATTCCCAAGGAACATTTAACAAGAATAAGTATGTTTGGCTAACCCCTGGGCTTACTTATAACGCAGTTCATTAGATTCATGTACATTCTGCTCTATCTAAACTTTCAGTTGGATATGTTATTCTTCATTTAGTGTGGGTGGCCAAAGTAATAATACTCCGTATTCCACCCCAGGTGTGGTTACATTTTCAGTGCTGGATGCAGTGATGTGTGGACAGATACATATGAGCACATACACATCCAATCTGTATAGCACCTGGGGTCTGATGAAAGAATACAGATCTGGATGGATGTTTTTGGTTTCTAAAGTAAATGCTCTACAAAGCCAATTTTAGCTCAGAACAACATAAAAAAAATGGTGATGGGGCAAACCTCAAAAGATGCCAAGGTTCTGAGTTCAGACAAGCGCCCCAAAGTCCAGAAGCCCACATCCAAACCTTGTCCAGGCTAACCCAGTCTGGAAAAACTGATTTGAAAATGTCATGGGAACAAGTTCTTGTCGTATAGTTATGGTACTGAGTCTGAACAGACATCAATCAGCTGAGAGCAAGGTTGGTCTTGCAGCTAAGGCATCAGACAGGGGGTTTGTGAATTTAATTCCTGGCTTTGCCATCCCTGTGTGACACTGGACAAATCACTTTGGCCAAGAACCTCAAAGGTATTTAGGCATCTATCTCCTATTGCTCTGTTGAGAATCTAGGCCTTAATTTCTTTGTGCCTATTTTCCCCATCTCTAAATTAGAGATAATTTCTCCCATTCTCTGTATGGCCTGTCTATTTAGTCTATAAAATCTGTGGGACAAGTAGTGTCTTTCACAATGTGCATGTACAGCGCTGAGCATAATAGGGTCCTGATCTGAACTGGTGCCACTGTAATAAAAATACTAAATAGTTATACAGTCAAAGCTGAGTTATCCAGCACTTTATCAACCAGAAAGCTCTATAAACTGGCATTTCTGATCTTCATTGAAAGTCCGGTTTCTGGTCCGATTGGCGCGAGGCCGGCAGGCTCCCTGCCTGACTCTGCGTAGCTCCCTGGAAGGAGCGACATGTCTCTGCTGCTCCTAGGTGGAGGAACGGCCACAAGGGGTTTGGGGTGCAGGAGCGGGTGCGGGGCACAGGCTCTGGGAGGGAATTTGGGTGCGGGAGGGGGCTCGGGGCATGGGGTTGGGGTGCGGGAGGGGTTTTGGGGTGCTGGATCCGGTTGGCGCTCACCTCAGGCGGCTCCCCACGAGTGGCAACAAGTCCCTGCTGTTCCTAGGCAGAGGCTCAGCTAGGCGAGTCTGTGTGCTGTCATCGTCCTGCTCCGAGCACTGGCTCCGCAGCTCCCATTGGCCGGGAACCACAGCTAATGGGAGCTGCAGGGGCGATGCCTGTGGGTGGAGGCAGCAAGCAGCAGAGACATGTCTTGGCCTGCAGGGAGCTGCCCAAGGTGAGCGTTGCCCGGATCCAGCACCTCGCATCCCCTCCCGAACCCCACCCCCCTACCCCAAGCCCCCTCCCACAACCAAGCTCCCTCCCAGAGCCCGTGCCCTGCACCCCCCCGTACCCCAACCCCCATCCCCCCTCCCGCACCCAAACTCCCTTCCTCTTTGTTAACCGGAATTTCTGACTTCCTAGCATCCCCTATTTCCCCCACCACGCTGGATAACACAGCTTTTACTGTAGTGACCTGCGATACCTCCAAGAGAAACACTGTGGTGCTTCTGCTTCTGGTCCCTGGAAGCAAAGAAGCAGCGGGAGGGGAAGCTAACCAAACATTTTCTGATCTCTACAAAGATTTCGTTTAAGTTTTCAACCAAAGTTTCGGAGGGCTATTTTCTTCAACCAGTTTCCATACCTTACAAAACTGCCTCAAAAATCTCTCTTCTCCTCTCTCTGCCATGGACCATAGCCAGATATGACAACACTGGTTCCCACACCACATGTTTAATTGAAAACAGGAGTTTATCAGTGAAATGCTGACACAGCCTTGACTATAGGGATGCGAATGAGTAAGTATAATTACTGAAGGGTTCTTTTTCTTATCAAGGAATCTCCACTACAGCTCCCACTGACGAATCTAGGATTCAGGGCAAGACCCATTAAGCATCCAAGCAAATGTTTACATGAGGGTGGAGAAGGGGGTGCACTCCTTTTAAGCTGATCAGTACATTTCAGTCTGTAAAATATGTTGGGGCTGAACAGTACCATTTCCACTGTGTGTCTCTTTCAACAGCACCAAACCACAGGCCATGAAGAGAAAGAACATCTGACTTGGAATACATTGCAGGGTTCACACCAAATCAATCTGAGCCATGAACCCAAGTCAGTGGCAAAAGACCACCTGTTAGATGGAGATTGATTCATGCCAGCATATCTATAGTAGATACATTGATAACCAGCTCATGTAGTAAGTCTAGGAATCCCATCTCGAGAAAAGAAAACATTTGGATTATCGATCAGAGCCTAATTTGTCAAGTTGGCAACTGTCCATTGGAAATGTTTAACAGGGTGGAGCAGCCAACTGCGAGATTTGCTCAAGGTAGCCTTGATTCCAACCAGAGCAGTGTTTGTATCTCAGGGGATTGAAGAGGGCTCCTTGTGTGATGACCTGCCTACAACAAAGGCCACATTAGTTGAAGAGAAAGGAGGTGGTGGGGGAGAGGCGAGAGGCTGGATTACCTTTTGTTACATGTGACAGCTGAAAAAGTCCTAGTGAATAATTACCCTCAAAACCAACAAACAGGGAGAAAGAAAAAAAATTCAAAGAAAAAAAAAACACCTTGATCCCTTTAAAATAAATAAAATAAATAGAGAGAAGAAACCCAGGGGGAAAGAGAGAAGTTAATTTGGCTTTCCTTTCTGCTCTTCGGTGAGTGCACACATGTGGAAGTCTCCTGCTTTTGCTTCGTCCTTACATTTTCCAGGCTTAGCCCATTCAGCGGCAAATCCTATGCAAAATGCCGACAGAGAACCAGGGAGGCAGCCACAGCAAAAGGCACCCTCAACTGAAGGCCCCCATTGTTTTAGTCACAAAAGAGTGATTCCTGGTAAGCAGCAGTTGTCATCTGCTTTGCATATTCTTTATTTCTCTCTTAATTGGCATTATGCTGGAAACTTATCTGGAAAGCCATGGGAACTAAAAGGCAGGCTCCCCCCGTTGAACAAGCAGAGCCCAATTAAAGCACAATTACCTCCCTTTTGCCTTTAGTAGCCTTGTCTGACAGAAAGGCACAGAAAGGAGAAGTGTTATTAGTCTAGAGGGCCCCACTACCTTTTCTTATGAAAATTCGTGTAAAGCACATAAAGAAGATGAAGGCAATACAAGTGGCCCAGCCTTTGGTGAGCTAAAGTGGATTGTTTTTTAAATGTGTGACCTGGCTCTCCAGACGACACTCCAAATATGTCTCCTCTCGCTAGGAGTAACTGACCTGAGCCTCAAACCCAGGCTGAGAAAATAATGGGAGGACCTGAGGCAGGCAGGGATGAAGAGGGAAAAAGACTGACGTGTCTGTAACCAGAAAAGTTCAGTCTACCTCAAGAAACTGCAGATCAGATGAGACAATTCTCCTAAGGTTCCCACGGTGCCTAGACATTACAGTGACAGGGCATGAAAACTTCCTAAGGGTCCAGGACAAGATTTTGAAGACCTGGTGCTCAGAGTTTGCCTCTTAAATCCATATTTTGGCAGCGAAATCTACATGTCCCGATTTTCAAAGGGGTGGAGCAGCCGCAGCTGCCACTAATAGAACTGGGATTTGTGGGTGTTTGGCACTTCTGAAAATCAGCCTGTCTGTTAAAGGTGTCTAAACATGGCTCAAATCTTTGAACTGTCCTTTCTCAGGGAAGATTCTCAGTGAGGTCATTTAGGGCGCAGTTTTGAGTCCTGCTAAGTGCCTGTGTTAGGGCTGTAAAGAGGGATAAAGAGACCCACGAAAGTGAGTGGAAGGCTGCCCGCATTGCCAGAGACTTTGTGGGTGGGAAAGTAGCTGTCATCCGGCTAGCTGTCCCCCGCCCATGCAGATGGATGGAACCTTTGCTCAGCCTCTCCCCAAATCTGCTGGCCTACACACCAGAGCTGCACTAGGGCAGGAAACAAGCTATACCAGCAAATAGGCTTGGGTAGATTACACCCTCCCCTCCCCAGAGCCAGGGGGAATCAGGAACCCAACCAGAACTCTGAGGGTCACAATCCGTTTTCTGCTCTGCCACTTGCCCCTTAGGGAGTTTTGTTGCAGTAAGGGCCGAGAACTACCTAAGGTCTTCAGGATTTGACCCATAGTCACAGAGAGAGCAGGATCTTTAAACTCCCATCTTCTTACCAGAATCTATCACAAAAATCATACAGGTGCCTGACGACCACCAGACTCACCCTAACACTAGCTCTTTTAAATGACTGTATCTCAGAGTAGCTCTCACAGCTACTGTTTCTCAGCTATTCCTAGTACCTCCTCCCTTTCTCAACTACTACACTGTCGTAGCATGTTTCTGCTGAGCTAGTACTTGACCACCTAGCCCTGGCTTCCCGTTATGTCTAAGTCAAAGTGGACCTTCTACACCCAAGGATAGTTCCTATTAGGTCAGAGGTCACATTATTTCAGTTGAGTTTTTTTAAAAGATAACTTTACTGTGTGTCTTACAGACTCTGTCTCCAGTTATGCAGACAGAGAGCTAATACAGACTTCAAAGAGAGATCTACATACCTCCCGCATCAGACGGTAGGGAGACAGCCCAAAGTTAGCAAACATTTGCTCTACCGCTCATCATTGCTCATCAGCAGCCCCCAAGACTGTGCATGTGGCAGGAAGCACTTATGAATCTTATCATTTCAACAAGTCCAGTAATCACAAAGCAATATCTGTCCCACCTAAATCCTCTATTGTCTTCTCCCAGGAGGTAATCGCAGGCATTGAAAAATGGGTGAGAAAACAAACCTTTCCTCTGTTCTTGGGCTATGCCATTGCTTCATCCTTATAAGCACAACTGAGCTGTATTTTAGTGAAGGAAAACCCAGCACATCCAGCCAGACTGCAGAATAGTCTCCTTATAAATTCCATATCCCCAGAAAATTGAAGGTGCACATCTGTAGCCCTGAACAGCAGTTCTGAATGTTAAAATTCTTAAGATATGCAATTATACACTCATTGCATGGGCCTTATTAATTCAGTTAGTTTCTAAATCAAGATACATAACAGCCAGTGGACGAGTTCTAAGATGCTCTTAACGCTTCAGCATCCCTGATGTGGATTCCATTTTGTCCCCCCTCCCATTCCTGTCAGGCTGGCTACTGTAACTGAAGAAAGTTGCTGTTGGGGCTTAACAATGATACTGTTGCACATTTAATCTCTGTTTCTGCCACCGCACAACAGTGGGTCACAGCTGAATGAGAGGCACAAGAGACTGTCATCTCTACAGTTGCCAGCTGGAATCCATCACAGATGCTGGCTGCCGCTGGAACAATAAAAGCCCCTGTGTGATGATGGGAATAAGCAGGATAATTGTCAATGGGGAAAACACCCCCACCCCCACCCCCACAAACTGGTTTATTCCCAAATGCTGGGAGCTCCCGATTGTGGGTTAAATGTGATGACACACCAGAAAATTGGTTAATCAAGGAGGTTCAAACAGGGAGGAGGAGTATGGAAATTATTTAAATGTATTTAAATGTGAAAACACACAATTTCATCTGTATACAGTTATAGCCTTGCCAACAGGTTAAAATTACAAGAGCTGCTTGCCAAGTAACTGGGGAAAATGAGCCGATTTCCCATTCCTCGTTGCAATGCTGAAACCCACGGGAAGACAGACTTCGGCATACACGGTGAGGTAGACAAACAGAAGGTCAGACTGGAGGATCTAACGGTCCTCTCTGGCCGTACACTCTATGAAATGTTAAAGTCAAGCATAGGGAATGGGTATTTGTTGAGGCTTTGCTTTAGTTGCTATATGCCTTTGACATTAGAAAATGTCAAGTCGTTAAAAGATAAAAATAAAGGTAAAATAAGTCTTGATACTTTATTTTCAAATGTCTATGGACAGTCTCTGACTAACCCCATGGCCTGGTATGTAAGGGAAGATCCAAAGAGTCCTTCCCCTCATTGTAGCCCCATCCTAAGTATAACTGCTGTACCTATACTCTAAGAGCAAGCACACCCCACCTGTATACCCAGAAACCCAATGAAGCAAAGCCCCACCTGGATCTCCTCTTGGGCTTCTGCAACTCTGCATTATCCAAACACGGGCCTGTGCATAATCAGTGCTCAATACGAGCCTTACGTACTAAGTAGCTGTGGCAATCAGCAGAATTTATCACCTCTGAGTATAAAGCTACTTCCAAGACTGCCAGCATTCTACTATCCTCAGTGAGACTGAAAGAAAAACAAACTTTCTAGCAAGTAGAAAAATCTCCTAAAAATCTAGCTTCACCTTTCACTGGTGCGATGAGAATGTGGTGCTTATTGCATTGTCACCTTGCACTGGTGGACAACTGCAAATGAAGATGTAAAAGTCTAGACTTACTCCAAAAGAATTTGAGTTCTGCCAATGGCAATTGTAGTCCTCACTCACACACTCACTCACTCAATACATTGCTAGGTTTCAGAGTAGCAGCCGTGTTAGTCTATATCCGCAAAAAGAACAGGAGTACTTGTGGCACGTTAGAGAGTCTCTAAGGTGCCACAAATACATTGCTAGTGATTCTTCTGGAAAACGAATTGTTCTAACTCAGGGGTTCTCAAACTTCTTTGCACGGGGCCCCCTTCTGACAACAAAAATTACTGCATGACCTGGGAGAGGGAGGACTGAAGCCTGAGCCCCACTGTCCTCGGTGGTGGGGCGTGGGCTTCAGCTGCAGCCCCGGGCTGTGGGGCCCCAGTTTGACTTTGGCCCCGGGCCCCAGAAAGACTAACACCAGCCCTGACGACTTTGGGGTCCTGACCCACAGTTTGAGAATTGCTTTATGGTGGTGGGCACACTTCACTTCAGTTCAGATCAGTACTTATCAAGCCTTGAGAATCTGTGGAAGGGGGCTGCAAATCTCACAGTGATGTCTGGCATATCCTGCTTCTAGCTGGGCTCCCTCATATTCCTTGGCTGTTTGGGGTCTGTCTGGAACTAGGAAGTGCTGAGATGTGAGATTATTATTAATTTCTTTAAAACCTAGCCAACTTTTTCTTTTTTTTAAGTTTGGGTTAAATTTGACTTCAGCATGGTTCTTTCTGTAGTTGAATCAGATTGTTCATCCCTACCAATTGGGCAAAAATATTAAAACAATGGATCTGGTTCTTCTCTGACACCAGGAGTGGTGGAGCCTTCCCCAAGTGGGGGGCCAGGGGCCCCTCACCCCAAATTGGCCTCACCCCTATCTCTCCTCTTTCCCCCGAGACCCTGCCCCCGGCAAGCCAGAAGCCGCAGCAGGGTGGGGGGCCCCGAGAGCAGCCCCTGGCCTGTGACCCCGCCCCCAGGGCTCCTAACCAGGCCAGGTGGAGGGTCCACGGCTCCCCACAGCTGCCCATAAGAACATAAGAACAGCCATATTGGGTCAGACCAAAGGTTCATCTAGCCCCATATCCTGTCTTCCAACAGTGGCTAGAGCCAGGTGTCCCAGAGGGAATGAACAGAACAGGTAATCATCAAGTGATCCATCCCTTGTTACCCATTCCCAGCTTCTGGCAAACAGAGGCTAGGGACACCCTCCCTGCCCATCCTGGCTAATAGCCATTGATGGACCTATCCTCCATGAATTTATCTAGTTCTTTTTTGAATCCTGTTATAGTCTTGGCCTTCACCACATCCTCTGGGAAAGAATTCCACAGGTTGACTGTGCATTGTGTGAAAAAATACTTCCTTTTATTTGTTTTAAACCTGCTGCCTATTAATTTCATTTGGTGACCCCTAGTTCTTTTGTTATGAGAAGGAGTAAAGAACATTTTCTTATTTACATTCTTCACACTAGTCATGATTTTTATAGACCAGTTTTAAAACAAGGTAAATCCACTGCATTCAGTAGTGTTATTCTCCATTTATACCAGTGCAAGTGCAATTCTCACTACGTCTGTTATCCTTAAATATAACATCCCTCTGGGCCTCAACCCAGTAAAGAATTTAAGCAGGTGAGTGGCTCCATCAACCTCAACGTGCAATTGACCTTAGCTGATTTAGGGTTAGCCTCCTGGTTCCAGCCTAGCAAAGCTTTTTTTTTTTTTTAAATCATCAGTTGATTTATTATTTGTTTGTATTGTTGTACCACCTAGGATTCTCATTCATGGACCACGACCCTATTGCGCTGGGCACTGTGCAAACACAGAACAGACAGTCCCTGACTCAAAAAGGTCACAATTTAAGTGCAGAACCAGATGCAACAGATGAATACAGACAAAGAGATGCGGGAGTATAAGGAAACAATAAGACAGTATTGGTCAGCAAGATAGGCTGTGGTCTCATTTAATCCTATGCTTAACTCTAAGCATGTGAGTAATCCCAATTAAATCATCAGAAGTACTCATGTGCTTAAATTTAAAAACGTGCTTAAGTGTTTTATTAGACTATGCCCAAGAAGACCCATCCAAAACCAGCTAGCGACAGATCCTTACCTTCATTAAGTTTGAGTATTAATCCTCTGCATTTACGATGAACACCTCAATTATCGCCCCAAATTGCTTTGCATTTCCAACTATGGTATTTTACCAAATGATGTTGAGTGAGGACATGCTCCTTAAACACACAGAAAGTCCATGTCCCCAACAGTCTTGTCTAGAACAGGGTCACATACATATAAAAAAAAAACTATCATTAATATTAAATCAAAAAAACCCAACCGCCTTTGTACTGAAACATTTTAGGCTCTCATTGGTCACCGATGCCCACCTGCCCCAAAGCATATTCCCTCCTCAAACACACCCAATCAGCCAACATCTAATTAGAGCTCTAATTAAATCAAGTTTAGCCTGTGACAGATAGAGCATTTGAAATGCTCCATCATGACCAGGATGTGTTTGCCTTGACACAGACAGGCAAAAGCAAAAAGGGATCAAAATCTTCCCTAGATGTATACACATAGCTCCCGCTGAGACCCATAATGAAGTCAGCGATCCACTCCAAGACTGCCTATTACAAGCCAGGACTTGCAGAGACCCTTTGGGGGTGGCACAAGGCACCAGGGGCTGTATTAGTCAACCAGAGGTAGAGAACAAGAAAGAACTACCTGGAGACATAAACAAACATTATCTTTGGCTGCGTTACAATGGAGTTCAGATTTGACTCTGCCCTGTGAGCATGCTATAATGCTAACAGGAGTTACACATGGGTATCCCATGGAAAACAGCTACACAGTACTGAATATGAGAGCAAGAAAGGGAATGGGGAAGGGGTACAACAGCTGTGTCTCTATCTATTTACAGTGTGCTCATCACCGCGGTATCTGGTGACCACTAGCCATCACTACAATGCACTGGATCCGCCAGCTTCACTTTCTAGTGTGGGCCACTGTCAGGTCTCTTAAAGGTACAGCTCACCAATAAAGATTTTTTGGCAAAAGCAAAGGATGGGAGAATGGAAAACGGAGTTATATTATCAGGTCTGTTACAGGCTTCACGTGTGACTTTGGGCACCTGTGCCGCAGTATCGCCATTTGTGAAATTGGGATAGTAATGTTTCCCTATTTCACCAAAGTGTTTATGAGGCTTAACTCATTAACATTCATCAAACACTCTGAGATCCTCAGAGGGAAAGTGATATGGAAGTGCAGTGTATTATTAAGCCTAATGGGAGGCAAGGTAAATGTTTCTCTGAAGTGAAGGTTCCACTTGGATACTGCCACTGCATTAACATGGAGTAACATATGCGGTTGAATGCGCAAAGTCTATTACCTACACTCTAAGATGAAGTTCTCTGTTTTTCCAAACATTGTAACCACTGGGTCTTTGCCCCAGCCTCACTGTCATGTCAGTTATTGCAGGGTGTGAAATCACATCCTTTCTTTGTCATAACAGGAGAGATAAAAACTTATATTAAAAGAGGCTTGCCACAAAGTGGTAAAAGAAAAACAAAATCTGATGTGTCCAGAAGATAGCACTGAAATTCACTTAGAAACCTGAACAGCAAGGAAGTGATTGACCGACAATGTACAAATGGATTTTTTTCTCTCCTTTCTTCCTTCTGGTTTTTATACTGTTTTATCAAATGATCAGTTACATCATTCCCATCATTTTGTCAATTTCTTCTAAGGGGATGGAAAGGAATATGGAGACTGATCTACTTGACAGAAGAAAAAAAAAAAAAAGGAGAGGCCTTAGTAGTCAAGGAGACAAGCTTATTTCAGGCTTCTCTAACTATCTTGAGCCAAACAGCAGGACTTATTGTGGAGAAATGAAGGCCAAGAGCTTCACAGAAAGAAGCATTATTAATTAATGCTTAACTAACACTGGCTGACATACTGACTATAATAAATAGAACATTTTTTATTAATATATCTTTAAATGTTGGATCAAGGCAAGGTGCCTGGGAAGAGAACAGAGTTTTCTATTATTGTTTATATTGCTGTAACGGCCGAAAGAGATCAGGACCCAAATGTGCTAGTGGCTGTACAAACCTATCCTATCCCAAAGAGCTTACAATGTAAAAAGACAATGACAAGTGGATGAGACAAACAAAGGTGGGAACCGCGTGGTGTGTGTGTGCGGGGGGGAAGATGGAGAACAAAAGTGATAAGGTGTAAAACATTCCTGGCCAGCCAGTAGCAGTTTCTAATTTCTTTTAGCCAGACAAAGGCGAATGCAGCTAAAAGAACTTACTTAAACCTAACACCAGTACCACAAAACCAAATAAATCTCGTTGCCACCAGATGAGAGCAAAATTCTCTTAAAACAGGTAGCTATAAACAGAATAAAGACTGGCTGCTTCCAAAGACAGTAAAATATTACTCGAGAAGGAAATCCATTCCAAAGATTGTGGCACGATATGTGGTGGAAAGGCTAAGACCAATGCCCGACACTTTCAAACATAAGTGCCTAACTTTAAGCAGCTAAATCCATATTTTGGAACCTTAATAAAAGTGGCCTGATTTTCAGAGGTGTACCACAACTCCCGCTGACATCCATAGGAGCGCCTCGAAAAAGCAGGCTACTTCCATTTAGTTCCTTAACCTTCGACACCCAAGTGTGAACATTTTGGCCAAAATGCACAATGGAATAGGGCGACCAGATAGCAACTGTGAAAAAACGGGACAGGGGGTGGGGGGTAATAGGCGCCTATATAAGAAAAAGTCCCCCAAAACGGGTCTGTCCCTTTAAAAATGGGCCATCTGGTCACCCCACAATGGAAGGAACTCTATTTACCCGAAGTCATTTTTCTTTTTACCACAGTTGTCCCTGGAGACAACTTCCATTCGTTTTACTGTTGCGGCAGGGTACCTCCTTCGCCTCGTTGGGCTCAGCATTTCTCCCTTGGGCGGTGAGGGCCTGGAGTAAATCAGTCTGACTCCAGAGGGTTTTTCACTCTGGTTTATTTTTCCTTATTTACATGGTGGGCCTCAGGGTAGGCCCAAGAAATTCTCTTAAGCAAAACAAACCAATCCCAAACTCACAGTGCAAACAGAAATACTTTTTCCCTGCCCCCTCCCCAGGGTGATACCCTACTACACTCGCGCCTAGTTGCTAGTCCTTCACCAAGCAGCTGTTAACTTAGTTTCTTTCCCTATAGGGAGGACACACAACCTTCCACCTAGGGGAAGCCTTTCCTTGCTGCTGCTTATATCTCATCTTTCCCCTCCTCTGTCTCACCAGAAGAGGGGTTTTTAAAGGTCACAGGCAGCCCTTAACTGGCCGCAAGCATCTCTAGTTAACCTGAGGTAACCCTTTTACAACTCACAGGGAATAAGGCCTTCACCGTTCTAGGCCTGATATATTTGCCCTCCACCACACTTATAATTCTGTCAGGACTGACTTTGTCACACTATCCTTACATGTTTTTATGTGCTATAGTCTTGACAACTATAAGGACCCAGTGAATAAAGATTTCCTCCCACCAGCTCTTTGCTGGCTAGCAGAGTGGACTCGCCAGTACCTCTTGCCTTTGGGTGGTGTTGAGAGAGGCATTCTCTTGGGATGGTGATATTGGGAAGACGCATGCAGAGAACCAGGCAGCAAGTCTCCCCAGTCAGAAGGACTGGAGGGGCAGTTGGCTCTACTCCCCAGCAGGAGATAATGTGGGGAGATGTCTGCAGTTTCCCTTGTGGGAGAGTTCAGGGAGCCAGCCAGCCCCACAGGAGATCACTGATCAGACTCTGCCTGCTACTCATCAGTGTGTGCTACAGGGTGTGATGGGATGTGTACCCCACCTGGGCCCTCAAGGAGTTAACGTGGGCCTGCGAGGCCAATTAATGTCTGGCTATACCTGGAGAGAGAGCCAGGCTTAACTGATCAGGTGGCCCAGCAGGCTGGTTAACATAAAGTTAAGAAGTTGAGAGTAGAGGGGGCTGCAGGGAGAGTCTACAGTATCTCTCTGGGGGACATCGAGCTAGGAAGCGGTCCAGGGAGGCAGCAAAGCATCTGAGGGAGCAGACCTTGGCTGCTAGCAACAGGGTCCCTGGGCTGGAACCCAGAGTAGAGGGTGGGCCAGGGTTCCTGTATCAGCCATCAAGGAAGGTGGGGGGAACCCCCTGAGGGAAGGGATGTGTAAGCCCCTTGGGGTTCAGAGAGCATGGCCATTTAAATCTTTTTCCTGGAGGATTGGGGGGGGGGAGGGCTGATTGTTCCAGAAGGAAGTGCGGTAGGGGAGGGAGGGGGAGTGCAAGAGGGTGTGTGTCTAGTCCAGACAGACGGGCTGCAGCAAGCAGGCCTTCACAGAGTAAAGCAGCCAAGAACCTGCCTGAAGCCTGTGAAAGACGGAGCAGTGGATCGGGGACACCCCAGGACAGGAGCCAGGAGGACTCGCCCGAGAAGGACAGGCTGGAGCTGGACCCAGTATCATGGCTGCCCAGAGCTGCATGGGGCTGTGAGTACTGGGTCTTGTGACTTTGCAATGGGAATAAGGAGGGAGGTTGTAGCCAGCTAAGTGGGGAGGTGGTCGCTCTGTGTGGCTTTGCAGAGAGCGGCAGAAGAGGGCACCTGAGGGATTTGTTGGGGGAAAGTTTACTGGCACCGAAGACGACCAGGAGCATCCAAGACTCATCACTGGCCTGGAACTCTGCCCAGGACTCCTCAACTCATTGCTTGGTGTCTGCCCTTTCAGACTGTGGTACCACTGGACCTGTGGGGCCTTGTGTTGAATGCAACCCTGTTTTACCGCTCCTCCCATATTTACCTCTATTGTTTCATTGTGTGTGTGTGTGTGTGTGTGTGTGTGTGTGTTCACTCTGGGGGCGTTTGGAACAGCTGCCCCTGGGGTGGAAGGGACTTTCCCTGCTGTGTTCCTGCATGCGCCTTCTCTTGGCCAGAGCTGCCTGCAGAGCAGACTCCATCTTGGCCACCAGGATGCTAAAGTTACAGGTGTAAGGACCATGGAGCCCAGAGACAGACAGATGACCTGCCGTAAGATCATTGGACTATAGCTGGGTTGGACTCTCTGCTACCCTGGAAGAGGTAGGCTAAAGTGCGACCTGGCCAGAGGGCCAAGCTGGGGAAAGAGAAACCACTGCAGCAATGGAGTAACGTTGGCAGGGGCACCCTAGGGGCAGACAGTTGCTACACCACGTCTGGGCACAACGAGGTGCTCCTGCGGTGAGTGAGCCCCTTTATAGAGGACAACAGCACAATGTGAAGGATCCAATCCTGCTTCCAGTGAAGACAGCAGCAGTTTTATCACTAACCACAGCTAGGGTTACCATATTCAAACATTTAAAAAAAGAGGACACTCCACGGGGCCCCGGTCCTGCGCCCGGCCCTGCCCCAACTCCATCCCTGGCCCCGCCCCAACCCCCCCCTTCTCCAACCCCTTCCCCAAAGTCCCTGCCCCAACTCTGCCCCCTCCTCTGAGCACCCTGCATTCCCCCTCCTCCCTCCCGCTCTGATCTTGGTTGGGCGTTGCTAAGTGCTTCCCTGCTCCCCACTCGTCCTGCAGTCCCTGCACCCCCCCCGCCTGCCCTGCCCCTGCAGCCTCTATGCCCCTGCCTGCCCTGCTCCTCCTCGCCCTGCAGCCTCTGCACCCCCCCGCCTGCCCTGCTCCCCCAGCAGAGGGAGAGCTGCAAGCTCCACGTGGACTCAAACACTGTTCTGTGCTGCTCTGCGGGGGGAGGAGGGAGCGGGGAAGGGGGAGGGACTCTGGCTGCTAGAGCCCCCAGTGGCTGCAAGCAGCTTTCAATCAGGCCCAGCCGTCCAATCAGCCGCGCCGCACTCTGCATGAGGGGAAGGGGGAAATCCCGGACATTTCTACTTGATTAGAAATCCCCCCTGGACGGCCATTTAACACTGAAAAAGCCGGACATATCCGGAGAAACCCGGACGGATGGTAACCCTAACCACAGCACATGCAAAATTAGGGCCTAGCACTGGTCATTTAACCAAAGTTTTACTAATCAAATTGGCTACCAGCATTAACGGGGTCAGTAAATAAATATGTGGTTAGATATAGTGGGTGGCTACAATCCCTCTCTCTGTTCTGCTTTGAACATTCAGATTATATTTAAAAATAAGAATTTGTCACCAGTACAAACCCTCTCTGTGGAAGTGCCCTGAATTTACATAGAGCTTGCAAACACAGTTTATATAATGTTCCCTGCCCAAAAGAACGTAGGAAATGTTAACTTAAAGCTTGCATGGTTTTTAAAGATTTTTCCCCCATTCAGTCTGCTATAGTCTGCTGCCTGGTTAGGCTGTTACATTTAATGCATCATGGATAGAAAATAAAATTCCTTGTTTTTCTGATAATTGTTACCTCTCCATTTAGATCCTTCAGGGACATTGGCTTTCTGAAACCTAACTGCACTTCTAGAAAGCAGGTGATACCTGGATTCAACTCTTCCTAGCCAATGGGCTTCCCAGTAATCTATGACCCGTCATGTTTTATAATTCATTTCAATGGGCTAGACACGTGAATATATATATATACGAGACAGCCTCTGAATGCCAAATTAATTCATTGTGATCAGTGTTATTACAGAGGGAAACAAATGAATTCCTTAGACCAGAAAGTGGTGCCTCCCCAAAGAATGAATAAATAATGAACAATCCTGGCCATAATCTGCCAGTGTAAGTGATCAGTTCTGTGAGACAGCCGCCTGTTATTTATGTTCAATAGCTGTACTGTGCAGGTGATTAAAACACTGGGGTTCACTCATCGTTCCCATTCTATCTTGTACGTCAACGTAACTCTGCATCAGTTTCATTTGAACGTCACTTTATCTTCTGCATGACAAGTTTTACAACTACTACCCACACCCCATACTTGTATTTTTTTATTTATAGGTATTTTGGTCTTCCCATTTATCGGCCCAACAGAGACTCTGCAGGTTTAGGTGATTCTTTATTTATCATTTGTATTATAGAAGCACCTAGAGGTCTTAACCAAGATCAGAATCCTATTGTTTTAGATGTTGTACATACACATAGCGAAAGACAGTCCCTGCTGCAAAGGTCTTACCACCTAGATAGACAAAACTGAGAAACAGTGAAAGGAAATATTATGATCCCCACTTGAAGCACAGAGTGACTTGCCCTGGTAGGAACTTTGTAACAGGGTTGAGAACTGAACCCAGCTCTCCTGAATCCCACTTTAGGGTCTCAACTCTAAGACCATCCTTCTTCTCACAGGATCCTTCTCTCAGCAGATGGACTCACAAAAAGTATGTTAAGTACTTCAGAGCTCCTCCTCCCCAGTATTGTCGGGTACACTGAAGGTCAAACGAACTACTATCGCTGAGTGTATGGTTTCCAAAGAAACGAGATATGAAACGCTCTAGTGTGGCCATCTCATCCACTTATATTTAGCTAGCACTGACAAATCTGACTTTAATAGCTGTCTAGGGGACTGGATGGCACAAGGCATTAACGTGGTACAGAGCCTTACACCTCTTGGTTATGGGGTCTTATCTGGGTAAGGCCAGCAGTCCCCGCAGGTTGTTACCGTTGTTGGTTAAATGGGTGGATGCCTTCAGCATAATTCTGACTGGAATTGTGTCATACACCATGACCAGAACTAGCACCTTTGCTGACAGTCTCAGGGGAGAGGCCTTTCATGATTATTTACATTTTAAGGTATTTGGGCTAGGGACTGTCTTTGCATTATGCTTGTGTACAGCGCCTAGCACAATAGGGGCCCCATCCCAATTCAAAGTGTTTCCAAACTGTAAATAATGGGGAGAGAGCGAGCGTGCGTGCCTGGTCCCATGGAAGTCAATTGGAATTTTCCCTCATTCAATGGGTCAGGATTTTTCCCATAGAGTCCAAGGATTGCAGAGGCATGGAGAGCGAAGTACTCCATTTGTACAGCCTGGCATTTGTACAGTTGGAAGCACACTGATAGATCACGAGGAGGAACAAGATGACCTAACGGCCCAATCCTGCAACCTACTGAGCATTTCCTGTGAGATTCTGAACATCAGGAGATACGAAGGACTTGATAGAGTTTAGAAACAGGATTGGGCCCAAATCTAAAGACTTTACTTAATTTTGACTTCCTATTTACTCAGCCAAAATTCCATACAAGTCAGTGGCATTTTTGCCTGAGTAAGGACTGACACTGAAGAAAGGCTTCTGGATTTGTCAAATTCACTACAAACCTTATAAAATATTGTTCCTCTTTTCGTCAGTTTATAGACAGATCCAAGCGAAAGTAGCAAAACTGCTCATGTTTCCCCCTTTTCTGATCAGAGACATTTGTTAACCCTAACCCTATCACCAGAAAATGAGAAACATTACAGTTAAATAGCATTATTTCATTTTAAAAAGTAACACACTTTAATAATTCCCCCACTCCCTAAATAAAGGAAATAACACTCACTTTTTAATTTACCTTTTTGAAGTATCTAGGAATAATCCATCAAATACTCCTTGAAGAATGCAATTTTAACCTGGACATGTGCGAAGCTCAGTCTACCTGTTGAAAGATGTACACAGAAAAAGAAATTGGTCATTTAAAAAAAAAAATCTTAATTCTATACAAACCAAGAATTAGAAATAGCTACTTATAAGCCAACTGTGTCTTATAATACCAGTCTCCTTTGCTAACACAACTGCTTGGTATGAACGTTGTGCTGGGATTACACTAGATTGAATATGTTTGTTAAAAAGTAAATAATATGATTGTCAGGTACACAACATAAAGTCCATTGTTCCCCGGCAATTAATATGTTACGTGGCAAACCAAGGGTTAAAAGTAGACCTTTTCTTAAAGGATAACACACATTAAAGATGGAAAAGACCAGTTAAATCATCCAGTCCATGGCCAATGGAGGACAGTTCTGTAAAGTACCAAGTGTTGGCTCCAGTCTGTGTCTTAAGCTATGTGGTAACCATTCCTTCCCATGGAATACAATTTCAGAAGTTAATAGTTAGAAGATTTTTTTTTCTTATATTCAGCCTAATCAAACCTTTTAAATCCAATTCCATTCACTGAGTTAGATCCCTATTTACCCACTAAGTAATTCCACTCCCTCCTTACTGGTTACACTCATTTCATCTTTGTAAATTTTGTCTCCCCTGGAGCTCTCTTTGCTGGTACCAGGGTGCCCCAAACCAAGTGTAATATTCCAAGTATGTGGCACCAGATCACTATACAGACAAGCTTTCACATCCCTTCTCTGTGACAAAACGCCCCTGCATATACAGACCAAAACTGCACTGCCCTTTATCTATTACCATCTCACACTGCAAACTTATTTCAAACTTAGTGTTCATGACTCTGACCATCCAAGGTGCAGAGGACACACCAGAATGGTTCCCCTACTCCCTCCTGTGCTCTCCTCCAGTTTACGTATCCTGAGTTCTCTTTCGACATTTCTCCTTCCCCGGCTATCCCTCCCTTTTATTGGTTGGGTGCATTCAGCATTACTTCTCCCACAATCCGATACATTTTCATGTATTATTATCCTTTGTTTGTGTCCCTTCAGACGGTTTTTAATCAACATCATTGCAGGGTCCCTAGCTAAGGCAATCTGAATAAATCTTGAGGCCTCCTCTATCTTTGGTGCTCATTTCAGAACGAGCAAAAACAACAGTAGAAGAGGCCATTAGTCACAAGAATGCCCCACTGAGCAATCTTGATGATAAAAGGAGCTGCGATCAAACTGAGATCTCTCCTTTGTCAGGAGCAGAGTATCTAATGTATTTATATGAGCTCCATCACCATAGTATCTGAAAGCCTCTATATTTTTAATGTGTTGATCCTCACAATACCAATCTGTGGAAAGAAAATGCTATTATCCCCATTGTACAGATGTGGAAGTGAGGTGCTTGTAGCCTGGTGGGCCAGCTTACCTCTATTATATTCACTGCTTCGATTATATTCTGCTTTATTATAGTTAGCAGTAATGCAAGGAACCTCCAGGCCTGCATCCTGTAAGACACTGGCTTCATCAGTTAGCATAAGGCTTGAGGCCTAGGAACTTTGGCCTAGATAAATTTAGGGGAACGGGAAGTAGAGAGTGTAGGTGGGAATTTTGTCCATAATGACATCAGCCAATCACAGAAACATAAACTAACACCAGCTTCTGGAAGGTTTTGGACGGAACATCCAACAATAAGAGTGCCATGGCAACACACTGACGTATATGATAATGGGGTGAAATTATAAATATACTAACCGGTCGAAGGACACCTCAACATTGGTAAGGGGAGGAAATACAAATAAGGAAGAGGCGAGAAACCCCTACTGAATATGCATTAGACATAGGTAACGTCAGTGTAACATATTATAAAAGTGGCATCCCAGCCTGTGGGCAGGAGGAGAGAGAGATGTAGCCCTTGGGAGGGGCCAGAATGATGGAACCGGTGAAAATGAGGAAGGTGATGGTGATGAGGAAGATAATGGCTAACATTTCATGTTGTTCTGCCAGGGATGGTGGAGTATGGATGTTCAGATGTACTTTCCCACCTGTTCATGCTCTCTGTATGTGTGTATATATATATCCTCAATATATGTTCCACTCTATATGCATCCGAAGAAGTGGGCTGTAGTCCAAGAAAGCTTATGCTCTAATAAATTTGTTAGTCTCTAAGGTGCCACAAGTACTCCTGTTCTTTCTGTGGATACAGACTAACACGGCTGCTACTCTGAAACCTGTATTATCTCTATCTACCTTGCTGGGTTAAAGTATGTAAAAATCATGGAGCAGGTCCTCAAGGAATCAATTTTGAAGCATTTAGAGGAGAGGAAAGTGATCAGGAACAGTCAGCATGGATTCACCAAGGGCAAGTCATGACTGACTAACCTAATTGCCTTCTATGAGGAGATAACTGACTCTGTGGATGAGGGGAAAGCAATGGATGTGTTATTCCTTGACTTTAGCAAAGCTTTTGATATGGTCTCCCACAGTATTCTTGCCAGCAAGTTAAAGAAGTATGGGCTGGATGAATGGACTATAAGGTGGATAGAAAGCTGGCTAAATCGTCGGGCTCAACGGATAGTGATCAACGGTTCCATATCTAGTTGGCAGCCGGTTTCAAGTGGAGTGCCCCAGGGGTCGGTCCTGGGGCCGGTTTTGTTCAATATCTTCATTAATGATCTGGAGGATGGCGTGGACTGCACTCTCAGCAAGTTTGCAGATGACACTAAACTGGGAGGAGTGGTAGATACGCTGGAGGGTAGGGACAGGATACAGAGGGACCTAGACAAATTAGAGGATTGGGCCAAAAGAAACCTGATGAGGTTCAACAAGGAGAAGTGCAGAGTTCTGCACTTAGGACGGAAGAATCCCATGCACTGTTAACAGACTAGGGACCGAATGGCTAGGAAGCAGTTCTGCAGAAAAGGACCTAGGGGTTACAGTGGATGAGAAGCTGGATATGAGTCAACAGTGTTCCCTTGTTGCCAAGAAGGCTAACGGCATTTTGGGCTGTATAAGTAGGGGCATTGCCAGCAGATCGAGGGATGTGATCATTTCCCTCTATTTGACATTGGTGAGGCCTCATCTGGAGTACTGTGTCCAGTTTTGGGCCCCACATTACAAGAAGGATGTGGAAAAATTGGAAAGAGTCCAGCGGAGGACAACAAAAATTATTAGGGGGCTGGAGCACATGATTTATGAGGAGAGGCTGAGGGAACTGGGATTGTTTAGTCTGCAGAAGAGAAGAATGAGGGGGGATTTCAATTACCTGAAAGGGGGTTCCAAAGAGGATGGATCTAGACTGTTCTCAGTGGTGGCAGATGGCAGAACAAGAAGTAGTGGTCTCAAGTTGCAGTTGGGGAGGTTTAGGTTGGATATTAGGAAACATTATTTCACTAGGAGGGTGGTGAAGCACTGGAATGGGTTACCTAGGGAGGTGGTGGAATCCC
This sequence comes from Trachemys scripta elegans, assembly GCF_013100865.1. Taxonomy (NCBI): domain Eukaryota; kingdom Metazoa; phylum Chordata; order Testudines; family Emydidae; genus Trachemys; species Trachemys scripta. The sequence continues at coordinate 329,166,033 of NC_048298.1, read as the reverse complement.
CTTCCTTAGAGGTTTTTAAGGTCAGGCTTGACAAAGCCCTGGCTGGAATGATTTAGTTGGGAATTGGTCCCATTTTGAGCAGGGGGTTGGACTAGATGACCTCCTGAGGTCCCTTCCAACCCTGATTCTATGTGTGACTTTGCTAAATATATTAATAAATCATTTATTTGTAAATATAGAAGAGTTCCTATAGAGTGAGTGTTGCACCTGTGCACATCGGGGTTCCCAACTATATAATAATCTTAATAATACTGAGTCCGATTTGGTGACAAGAACGTGTCTACCCTTAAAGTGATAACTGGAAATTCTTATTCATGATCTATAGATCAGGCAATGCCCAATTCTTAGGCACCTCACAGCCCAGTGAAATACAGAGCCCTAGCTCTGACACCCAGGCTTCCCATGCATTGTATGGAGAGAGTTTTGTATCTAAGAGAGGATTCTCAGAAGTAGAAGTAGAGAGGGGAGCTGCCTAAGCTAGCCAGTAGGAAACGCTGAGGAAAGAGGCAGGATTTGGACACCCATGGATCTGGGTCCTACCTCCCATTGATCTGGACTAGGGAGGTGCCTATCTCTGCTTGCAATTCTCAGTCATGAGCCCTCTCCTGGGTTTAGGCACCTATGCCTGGTCAGCCCTTCCTCATGGAAAACCAGAGTGACATCCCCCAACCCAGGATAGCAAATAATTCAGTGGTTAGGATGCTCGGTGGGGAGGTAGGAGACCCGTTTTTAAATCCTCACTCTGCCGACTTTGGAGCAGGGATTTGAACCCAGGACTCCCACTTTATAGGAGTGTGCTGTAACCACAGGGATATTGGCTAGTCTGGAGTAGGTCTCTCGCAGCCTCTCCTGTTGGAGCTGTTCTACTCTGTATAAATAATTATTCACTGAGCGGCAGAGAGAAAAAGTGAAAGATTGACTCTCTGGGCTCGGCACTCACTTGGGAGAGTGGGGATCCTAAACCCTGTTCCAAATCAGGCACCATGGGGATTCAGATCTCCCAGATCCCAGGGGAGTGGGCACCTAAGGGGATTTAGATGCATGCAGCAAGTGACCGGTCCTTTGGAGAGTGTAAGTGGGCCTTAAATGCTCTCATGAATCTAGCCTTGAGGAACTTGCCCACCATCACACAGGACATTTGTAGCAGCACCTAGACTTGAACCTGGGTCTTGTAAGTCCTAAGATACAGTGTTTTAACCACTGGGCCATGCTACCTCTCTCCATCAGTGTGTAAAAGTTCACACTTACACGAATCAGGAACACTTCCTGTCCATGGTGACAGCATCATGTTGTGCTGATACTACGAGAGAAGAAGCATTTGAGAGCTCCCAAAGGTACGGCTCATCCTGTCCATATGCAGGATAACCCTAGAAATCATGGGGTGAGTGTGGCCCCTAACAGTGATTACAGAAAAAGGTCCTTTCGGGTAAAGGGCAAAGGGCTGAGAATTAAATTTCTAGAGCAATCTTTTTTTGTTTGGGTTGTTTTCTTGCAGAAATGTTAACTGAAGCTTCTTAATCAGCTCTGAAATATTCTTGGAAACTCCAAGATCACATGCAGCTTAATAAGAACCAGCAGGGGAAAAAAAAACAACCATGCAAGCCAAAAAAAGAACCAGCCATTTCAAGAAGCATCAACTATGACAGAAAAAGAAATCATGGGTTAAGAGAGAGAATAACAGAGCATGGAGAGAATTAAAAAGAGCAGTGCCTGAATACTATTAGAGGGTGTTTGCAGAACCCAATTTCACAAATGTTTTTTTTTAAACACACACCACAATTAATCTGAATTGTAGTAGCTTCTGCCCTCTTCAATAACACGCTAAGCACTGAAAGACATATAGGACACCACAATATCACCACCCAAATGGGGAAATGATTATGCATGTCTTTTTCCTCTAGACTTGCAAATGAGGCCTAGCTAGAGCTGAACTCTCTTTGAATCACTAAAAATAAGCATAAGAAACTTCATCTAAATCCATCACTGCTGCAATTTAATACTGCATAGAACTTCGGTATAACATAATTAGCAAATGTATTGCAATCATTTATTTGGGGGTTAAAAAGCCTGAACAATCAGGACCTTACAGCAAAATGGGAAAATGGGAAGCTATGAGCCAGACACATTCTTCTGGCTCATATTAATTCAGTTATTTTACCTTTGGTGCACATTCATCTACCCATACAATGTGAATGCTCCATATAGAAGGCTGTTGAATATTGAACCTTTGGCTCAATTTGAAATATGAAGGCTGATGCATAGCTGCAATAAGACTTCCATTTGCATTATTATGATTAACATCCCTCTGAATAGGAAGCATTCAGCAAAATTAATTACAGAAACAGAGAGATTCAAATTGTCATAAATCATTATACAGCATGCGATAAGCTCCCCAAAACCTTATCGAAAACTAATTTTGCATGACTTTTGAAGTTGTTCCCCTATGAATTTCTACCTCATTTTCATGAGTCTTTCTAACTAGTGGCTGTTGACAAGATGGTAATAATACTTTGAACCTGATTAACACATTCTATGCAGTGAAGAAAGCTTTTACAAGGATGGATGAATTTAATAGAGTGATCCTGCATTGAAGACTTATTTTCCAACAGGTACCCAGTTATGGCCTATTGTAGAGCAGGAAGAATGGCCTGTAGTTAAGGAAGTGGACTGGGACTCAGGCAATCTGGTTGCAATTCAATGCTCTGCCACGGACTTCCTCCGTGACTCTGGGCATGTCACTTAACATCGTTATGCCTCAGTGGGCCATCTCATCACAGAGATGGTTTCCATCAGGTCAGAAGTGAAGCATATTGGAAAGGGGTGTTTGCAGAGTGAACCTTTCACTACAGAGTCCTACATGCTGTAGCTGTTCTGTTGCCACAGGACTTCAAACACATGTATTTCCAATCTATCAGGCGTACCAAATTAATTGGAAATCTAAAAATAGGGGGAAACTTGATTTAATATTTCTCCACTAACGGGACAGATCCTATCACCTTACTGAGCAAGATTGAGCTAGCCCTAAATAGTCCTTACTGTTCCCCAACTTCAAAACATCTAATCCATTGCACATATGCACTGGTTGTGCCAGGAATCAGGGCCTGCAGCAGAGCCAGTCTCTGGGCAACCTAAGGAGCACATCTGGCCTGCAGTAGGCTGCCTGACTGTTGGGAAGAATCAGCAGAGATCATCTCTTAAGCCCAGTAACAGCTGGTGGCTTCTCTAAGCATTTGCCCGTGGCTGCTTGGCCCCAGTCTTGCCTCACTCCAGGTAACCTGGTTCTGACTCTTGGCTCTGTCAACAGACGCTTGCTCCAACCACTAGGCATGACCCCTGCCCAAGTCCAAGTCTCTGACAGGTTGCGTGAAATGACTAAAAATCAATCAATCAGCATTTCTCTAATCATTACCATTTGTTTCACAAATATTCTTACCATGGCTGGTAATTGTCATTGATTAATCAAAACAAGCAACCTTGACATTTGGTGCATTGGCTTTCATTTGTAACAGATGTATTATGCCATGATGTATTTTGACTTACTGCATTGTACCCTGCAGAGCATCCAAAAATATAAATGGTTTCATTATCAGTGTTTTGAAAACAGTGTGTCCTGCGTCAGGGATCATACCAAAGGGAGGATAATTCCTTGCCAGCTCTGCTCTTTAATCCAGACTGGGTTTAACGAAATATTTCCAAAAGCATCATCTATTCAAGCTGTGACTGAGGGAGGCTAGATAGTACAGAGCATTGGAAATGGCTTACAGAGCTAGTCACTGCTGGACTTCCATGTCTCTGTTAACACAAAGTGGGTATCATCCAGTTGGATGCCCTAAATTAACAGGAAAGTTCAGGGGTGGGCAAACTTTTTGGCCCAAGGACTACATCTGGGTGGGGAAATTGCATGCAGGGCCATGAATGTAGGGCTGGGGCAGGGGGTTGGGGTGCAGGAGGGAGTGCAGGGTGCAAGAGGGGGCTCAGGACAAGGGTGCAAGGAGTGCAGGAGGGGGCTCAAGGCAGGCGGTTGGGGTGCAGGAGGGGTGTGGCAGGGGGTTGGGGTTCACGCAGGGTGCGGCAGGGGGCTCAAGACAGGCAGTTAGGTGCGGGGTGCAGGAGGGGTTTGGGGTGCAGACTCCAGCCCGGCACCGCTTACCTGGAGCGGCTCCAAGGTGGCAGCGGCATGCACCGGGGCCAGGGCAGGATCCCCGTTCATGGCCATTGAGACCTGTGGGGGGAGGTACCCACAGATGAGGGCAGTGCGCGAAGCCCTCTGCCCCCCCCCCGTCCTTCCCCCAGGGGTCACAGCTTCTGTGAGTGGCGCGGGGCCCACACCACCACTGGGGTGGCAATCCTGCAGGCCGGATCCAAAGCCCTGATGGGCCGCATCCGGCCCATGGGCCATAGTTTGCCCACCCTGGTCTAGTTCCTAATGGAAAGGTGTCCACTTCACAAAAACCACCACATTTGGCAGGAATTAGCACTCCTAGGCAGCTAGGGAGGCCAAGGATTTGGAGACGGATCCATTTTCACATGTCTACAAGAGGTCTCCTCACCATAAGCCATGGCTGAGACACACTGGGGATAGGGGGCTACACTCCTACTGCTCACCAGACCACACCCATCTTGTGCATAAGAAGAGGAAATGGTTCAGGCGTAGGCGCCTAAAGTAGAAGTGGCCTGATTTTGAGAACTGCTGAGCAGCCAACCGAACTTGCTGACTTCTCCGACAGCTGCTGGTCCTCAGCACTTTTGAGAATCAGGCCACTTCTACACAGGGCCTAAATATGGATTTAGGAAACTAACTTTAGGCCCCCAAGTATGACTATTTTGGCCTCAGTCCTTAGGCCTGTTGAGCCAGCACTAAAGTTCACTCTGTTCAGCAAAGCATTTCAGCAAATGCTTAACTCCATCCCGCCCCAGCAAAATCATTAGGCCCCTACTTACCTGTAAGCATGCGCTAAAGTCCTATTGAAGTCAATGACACAAAAGCATATGCCTTAAATTAAGTATGTATTTAAAGTGCTTTGCTGGACAGATGAACTGGGGGGGGGGGGCTCATTCATATAGCTGAATTATTTTTTTATAATAATAAATAATTGCTGTTATTTTAGGTTATTTCTGTGCTGTACGTGATTCCCACAGATTAGCTGTGTAATGTGGTTGCTAAACTGAGCACTGCAAGGAGTAGTGACAACATGTACAGGACCAGGCTGCAAAGCATTCCCCAGATTTAGGGCTTCTCCCAGTAAAAACACTCATTATATTGTCCCCCTGTGGAAGACGGGAAAGACATGGCTGATAAATTCAGAGATCACAGCTACGCTCCAAGTAGAAGCAAATTAGAGCCGAGGAGATTCTCTCAAGGTACAGTAAAGTCAAAGAACCTCTTTCCTTAAGTCAGCATATTGCTTTGCAATGAATGGATTCTGTTGACTGTCACAGCACACTTCAGCTATGCACATTCTGCCTTTTAAATCCATCCACAGAGAAATACTTACTGGCTTTAGCCTAGCCTTTTTCTGCCACAAACTGACAGTCACTTTGCCATCAGCAAAAAAAATGTATTATAATCATCACCATCATGATCCACACAATTAATGCTTCTTGAAATAGCTAGCGAGGATAGGATAGTGCTTTGATAACTACCAGGAGGTCCTTTGCAACCCAGCTGTAACAGGCTGACAGGGATTGCCTGAAAAACCCCACTGATAGATGCTGATTGTGCTGGGAAAGGTTGTGCAGGGTGGGGCTCTGTGGACTTGCTCCCCCATCTGAGGGCTCCTTATCCCAGCTGGACAGAAGGGAGAGTAGAATGGTTCATGAAAGAGAGAGGGGATCTAGTCTGTGAGCTGAGCAGTTCTGAGGGAGGAACACTAGACACAGCCAACCCTGGAGAACTTTTCTTTATGGTATCTTATCTTAGTTGTATTTTTTGGCTGTTTGTTTTTATCACATGAAAGGGGTAGGAGTTGAGTTTGGACTTTAAACAGTGTGTTTGTAGAGCAGGTTGGGAAAGACACCTGCTTACATGAATATACCCATTAAGAATTAAATCATTTTTCTCATCACACAATAACCCCATATGAAAAATTGAACTTCTGGAAACAGGATGCAGGGAATTCTGCTGACCATCCCCTGCCCCCTGAAAGGTACCAGCTGTGTAACATGCTTCTGCTAGTGCTTACTGCATCACAGTTTGATGTCCTTCAGAGCATTGTTCCCCTTCTGCCCCATGAGTTCCAAGGGACATGTACACATCATCCTCCCCACACATCACAAATAAATGCAAGACAAATGGATACATTATGCAAAAAGTTTGGATGCAAAGATCCGTATTTATACATAATGGGTCAGATTCTCATTTATATACCGTCCCCTTGACACCACTTTGGCAGGCTAAGTTATATTTGCATGCACAGACAGAGCAGTACAAAGGGCCCTATATTCTAAAACATAGCCACGCTTTCTCCTGCTAGTTAGGTTCCTACTGTCACCATGACTTTCCTCACGCTAAGCAGTGCTCCATTAATGACACCATTCAGGACTGGCTAGTAAGAGGTGCTGTTCAGAGACATGAGAAAGCTTGTTTTACCATCCCGTAAGAATTCAGCAAGTACCTTCTATAACATGACCAGCCCTTGCCAACTAAACTTAGAGAGACTAGAACTAAGTTGCTACTGGCCTAAGTGGGCACAAGTGCAATCAAATTAATGGAGTTGCTACGGCTGGGTGAATGCGGCCCCCCGAGTCTAGATCTTGAAATCAGGTTCCCGAAGTGAGTCAACCAAAAATGTATCCTTTTCAATGGTTTCTCCCTTTAATTGTAGTTGGTCGTATTCTTGCATACTCTAAAATTCACATACCCATCTGATCAAGGCTTGCTAAGCAGTTTAGAAAGCCTGCTTTGCGGCACATATAAAACCTTTCTTTAGGGCTTACTGCAAAATTTGCTTTGAAGCTCTCATAATCCATATCACCAAGTTCAAGCATTCAAATATGTCTTTTGTGCAAAATATTTTCCTGGCCTATTTTGAACAAAAAAATCTCTTTTTGGCTCCTGGATCAACAACCAGCTATTGCTTTGTGTGTGGGGAAAAAAACCGCTTTACTACGAGGTTCGTCTCCTAACTGAAAAATATTTTCTTCTCGTTAATACTTTACGCCAAAAATATCTTGTTAAGAAAATCTAACTTGCTGCGGTGCCTAGAAATCCTCCATGATATGGAGGGAACAGGCACGCTACTGTGGAACAGATGTTGTTATAATTGTTATTTTGATTTTTTTTCTGTAATCTTTCAGGTCTTTTACACAAGCTCCCCCAACAATAAAGCATAAGTTTTCTTTAGCTAAAGGCGTTTTCTTTAGCTAAGGGCATTAAAGGGAGGTAATAATAATTTGCATTTATCCAGTGCTGATATTTTATTCAAAGGTCTTAAAATGCTTTCCAAAGGAGGATAATCGCCATCCCCAGTTTTTTTGCAGTTAGGGAAACTGAAACACAGAGGAGCTTACACAAGGACAGCAAGTGAGTGGCAGAGTCAGGAATAGAGCCTAGGATTGAAATCCTGACCCCAGTGAAGTCAATGGGAATTTTGCCATTTGCTTCATTGGGGTCAGATTTCATGCTAGGTTTCTTGACTCCAAGCTACCTCTTCTAACCACTGTGTTTCACGTCCCGGTGTATGGAATAAACTGATCAGAATTATAGATCAACTATGCACATTTTTATTTCTCTTCTGTCACAATTAAGTTTATCGGCTTGAATACATTTTGGAGATACTGGAGTGGGTGCATTCAACAGATGTGTCGTGACACACAGGTCTCGAGCATGGGTCTGCAGGGTTCATGGGAGTGGCCACACTCCAGCCCTCCAACTGCTAGCCTGCTGACAATTGCTTACCTGGGACCCACAAAGCCCACTCCCAGTGTGAAGCTCAACCCCTGAGTCCAAATGGCAGAGTCTCAGGGCAGCTGACTGGCCTGCTGGCCCAGCTTAAACCACCAACATGACAGGAAGCTATCTGAATGACTGGGCTCCCCCCTGCTCCTGTAGCTTGATTTCCTGGCATCCTGACAAGCGTGACTCCTAGCATCTGACTCATGGTGACCCCAGTTTATCTTCTGTTTCGGACCTTCTGGTATCCTGGCCTAGCCAACCCTTGACTCCTGTCTCATGACAATGTGTGGCGTGTGAACCGCCATTCGGGGAGGCCCCACCCTCGGCCTGCCCCGGACCACCTCAGCACCAGAGCCCCAGGCAGCCCCAGAGCCCCAGGCAGCCCCGGCCCCGGAGTGCTGAGTGACCTGAGCACCCGACCATCGGCCCCAGCCACTCCAGACCACCGGCCAGCCCGCCCTGGCCCCAACCCCAGCCCCTGCCCACTTCGGGGAAGAGGAGCAGCCTGGGCTGGGGCCACAGGGGATGAGAGGGAGGCAGGAGGCGGTCTGGGGGCGGAGCATGGGCGGGGCCAAGCCTGGCTGTTTGGGAAGGCGTAGCCTCCTCTGGCCTGCGATACCCACCATCCATGCTCATGACTCTGGACTCTTGCTCTGACTATTAGGTCTGGTGGCCCACGACCTGGCTGTGACACCATGCTGCAGAAGTGGGGATAGCTTGTAAAGGCAAATCAAAGTCAGCAGCATGGGTGCTGTCCTTATCACATGTTCTTCAGTTTCAGTCACCACCCTGAACACATGATAGCTTATGTTATAGAATTAAGCTGGAGTTAAGATTGAGTGTACATGTTAGTAATTTAAGGGCAAGGGTGAAAGTAACTTACAGGACTTACCAGTACTGCCGGAGTCCTGAGGCGTGTGTGGCCTCATCCAGAAGAGGTGGAGCCTCACCCGGAAGAGGCGGGGCCTCTCAAGATTTAAAGGCCCTGGGGCACCGGCTGTGGCTGGGAGCCTCAGGGCCTTTAAATCAACCTGGGGCTCTCGGCTGCAGAGGCGGTTCGGAGCCCCTGGGGCTTAGGAGCAAATTAAAGGGCCCGGGGCTCTGGCCACAGCGGAGCTCCAGGCCCTTTAAATCTCCTGTGGCGGGGAGCCCAGAGCCCTTTAAATCCCCGCTGCAGAAGCCAGTGCGAACCGGCACGGTGTACTGGCTCTTGCCGGTATGCCGGACCGGACCGGCTTACTTTTACCTCTGTTTAAGGGTAAAAAACATTACAAGGATATTGTAATTATTACTGAACCAAGCATTATAAACCCATGAAGTTCAGTAGTAAGGTTATACTTAAAATAAATATTAAAATGTCAATGTAAAAACCCTGTCCTGTACTGATGCAATATGGTAAGTATATGATTAGGGTTCCGATATTTTAGTGTTTGTGACTCCAGATTAGATCAAAATGATTTTAAAAGATTCATTAGATTTTTTTCATATTTTGCCCCCCATGGCATCACTACAAGACAGGATTAATGTTGTTTGGGTGCCTCAAGTGTAAATTTCTAACTTTACTATGTTTGATTGGGTTTTTTTTTTAAGTGCAACCTTAGCTTTGAATTTCCTGAGGTCAGAATGTTTGGTTTTGGGATAATTACAGGTTCCCTGTATGGTTTTTAATCAATAAATTAGTGGTACATACTCTCAAACTTAATTCTCCTTACTAGGATTTTTTTTCCCCCCTTTGGTCTGGGAATTTCTTTAGTTTTTTTTTAATATTAAAAATTTCATACGTAAACATTGACCAGGAAACACAAAAGAATCATAGAATCATAGAATCTTAGGGTTGGAAGGGATCTCAGGAGGTCATCTAGTCCAATCCCCTGCTCAAAGCAGGACCAACACCAACTAAATCATCCCAGCCAGAGCTTTGTCAAACCGGACCTTAAAAACCTCTAAGAATGGAGATTCCACCACCTTCCCTAGGTAACCCATTCCAGTGCTTCACCTCCCTCCTAGTGAAATAGCATTTCCTAATATCCAACCTAGACCTCCCCCACTGCAACTTGAGACCATTGCTTCTTGTTCTGTCATCTGCCACCACTGAGAAGAGCCTATCTCCATCCTCTTTGGAATCCCCCTTCAGGTAGTTGAAGGCTGATATCAAATCCCCCCTCACTCTTCTCTTCTGCAGACTAAATAAGCCCGGTTCCCTCAGCCTCTCCTCGTAAGTCATGTGCCTCAGCCCCCTAATCATTTTCGTTGCCCTCCGCTGGACTCTCTCCAGTTTGTCCACATCCCTAATGTAGTGGAAAATGCTACCAAGTGATATGTCTAATGATTCTCTATATAGTATCAACCTTAAATCATCTTTTAAAAAAAATTAACTGATAAGGGTAAATTCACTGGTACCCCAAAGTAGCATAAAGCAGGCAGAGCACGCTAACCAGGTCAGCTGGGTTTGCAGCTACTCTGCACTGTCAGAGCAGTGCAATGCAGCCAAAATGTACGGGATGACTCTGGCTCTTAACGTGCAATTGACTTATTGGTTTCGAAGGCTGTGTTAGTGAGCTCAGTGCTATGTGAAGAGAGAGCGTAGGGAGAACCCAGGTCCTGAATCACAATATCTCCTCGCTTTAAGGGTTGCTCCTGCCTCAGTTCCTCCAGCAATTCTGCTTCAGTGAATAAAGTAACTGAGACAGCAGTTCCGTGTGGACATGATGCCCAACCACTGATGCCCAAGCTACCATGCAGCCACAGAATCTCGAAAGAGAAGTGATAGCTGGGCCATTTAATCTACCAATGAGAACTGTTGACATGTGTGTCCAGTCTCCTTCATATCACTGCGTTATTACAACCAATAAAGTTGTTGTGCGCAAAATAGTTGCAAAGGAAAGGGGGATGATTGGTTGAGTTACCTCTGATCTCACAATGGCCCCAATTTAAGAGTTACCCGAGCCTTTCCATAGCCTATATAATCTTAACAATGAGAGATGATCATTATTCATTTAGATTAATTACTACCTAATTTCTTCAAATACTGCCTGTGCACAAGATAAGAACATAAGAATGGCCATACAGGGTCAAACCAAAGGTCCATCTAGCCCAGTATCCTGTCTTCCGACACTGGCCAATGCCAGGTGCCCCAGAGGGAATGAACAGAACAAGTAATCATCAAGTTGGGGGGGGATAGCTCAGTGGTTTGAGCATTGGCCTACTAAACCAAGAGCTGTGAGTTCAATCCTTGTGGGGATCACTTAGGGATCTGGGGCAAAATCAGTACTTGGTCCTGCTAGTGAAAGCCAGGGGCTGGACTCAATGACCTTTCAAGGTCCCTTCCAATTCTAGGAGACAGAATATTTCCATTAATTTACTTTAAGTGATCCATCTCCTGTCGCCCATTCCCAGCTTCTGGCAAACAGATTTCAAATATTAGCTACATGGAAAGCTGGAAAGGTCTGTTATTCTGTTAAGATCATTTGGGACAAAGAAAAGAGTGACATACATGCTAGCTCCCAAATATGAGGACCCAACAGTCAGAGTTAATATGGCAGATTTTATGGAAGCATGTATTGTAATGACGCTGCCATTGGCGGCTGTAACCCCTACCAAGAGGGGAGAATTCAAGACATCTCTCCTTGTCACTTGGAGTTAGTGAGGTAACTGGGTCACAGTCTCCTCTTCCTGGGTGTATCCTAAGATGCCATATTGTCTAAGCAGTTTTTTTTTTATATATAGGACACTCTGGGACAGACTCTCAGTCAATGGAATTACTGCATTGGCCTTTCATGCTTATATTAGCATGCACTGTATAAAAGACCCCAAGCGTCTCTCAAAATTCACAATCCAAACATGCAAAGTAGCCATCAGCACATTTTCTTCAGCACCCTTAGCTTCCTCATGAAGAAGAAGAATGGTCTTGTTGTTAAGTCCCACTGGGCTAGGACTTAGTTCAATTCTCAGCTCTGCCACAGATTTCCTCTGTGATTTTGGAGAAGTCACTGAATCTGTCTCTGCCTCAGTTTCACACCTGTAAAATGGGGTAATCACACCGCCTCACAGCGCTGTTGGATGGATCAGTTTGTTAATGCTTGTGAGGTACTCTGATGTTCTGGTGATGAGATCGTATAAGACTCTAAATAGATAGACTGCCTTTACACCAGTATCCTCTCTCTGCTAGAGCTATCGTTTTAATAGGAATATTACATTAGATTTTTTAAACAGCATAACAAGCCTCATGACTTTTTCCCTAACAAAAAAGCATTAATAATGTATAGAGAAATAACATTTCGATTTTAATTAAAAAGTAGGAATTCTCTGGTTAACATAGCCCCCCTCTCCATTCTATCCGCACACAATATGCTGTGCAAATAACATCATGGTTTGACTTTGAGCTATTTTCCCTCATTTCATTATTTAATGTGTCTCAAGGAGAGCTCAAAGCTAATGCTCTAATCTTGAGTAAATTGATAGGATCTCTTTCCGTGCAGTACAAATTGAATACAAGTAGAGCTACTCTCCCTGTCCCGCTCATCCCCTGCACCACATTACCCTCCTCTCCCAACTGTTCTTTCCTTCCTGATCATCCTGAATACCGTAGAGCTGCATTTCTCTGGTTGTGCACAGATCCCCATCACTGTGTGCATGGAAGCAGCACTTCTGCTTCAGACCTGTTTTTGCATAGCCAATCCATCCAAAGGACCAATTAGCTCCCTGCTGTGAGTTTAGACATGCCAGCAATGGTGCAGCTGCTCTGTGTTGCTAGCACTAAAATTTCCCTTAGTAGTGGATCAACAGTGTTTAAACACTTTGATCTTCTTTATCTCAGCAGAAGGAATTGAAAGCCTACCAGCTGAACAAGCTTTCATTGGGTGCAACTCCGTCTCATCCACCATCTCAGCACTGACCTAAAACTTTTGTGTTTTTATATTGCAGAGGCATCACCTTTATTTGAAATGGCTTTTCACATCCTCTCAAATAAATAAATAAATTAAATAAATGCTGGGCTTACGTAATGGTACTTCAAACGGCAGATTAGAAGCACAAAGGGCGCTCCTTCTTATTTACGGTAATGCAGAATCGTCAATCTCCGTCATGTACTTCCCCATTTTCTTTTTAATCTCTCCCAGCCCAGTGAATGCACAGACACAAGGGAAAACTTGTTTTTCAAACTACCTTATCATCAACACGCTGTGAATGAATGACGAAGGTAGTGGCGCACACAAACTAAAGCAAAGGAATGTCCCAGTTCAGATGTGACTCCCATTCGGCAACGGACTACAGGTATGGGTCAGATTCTGACATCCTTGTTCATATTGGCTAGTACATAGCTCCTTAAATAGTCCCGTTTCTCTCTATAAGACTATTTGTTGGGGCTATTCCACATGAACAAGGGTGTTTAAATTTGGCCCTGTGAAAATGCAACAGCTTCTTACTTCAATTTAGTCATAGCTTCTGACTTCACTATCCAAAACAAGCTGTGAGGCACTGAAAGTTTGATACAGCTTTAGAATGATTTGGATTGTGTTTCAGCTCATCAAAGAAATGATCAGCACAATTCTAACTGCGGAATCTTTTGGCCTAATTCTGATCTGATTTACGCTGGTGTAAAATCAGGACTAACTACATTGAAATGAATGGAGTTACACCAGTGCCACAACCAGTGGGAGAAACACAATCAGGCCCAATTAGCTTTGTTTGCTAGTTTCTGCCAAAGCCTGAATGCTATTTTGAAACTAAAGGTTTGATGCTGTCAAAACTAGAGACTTAGTCCCTTCACAGAAATGCAGATTATATACAGCAGTGAGGGAGTTTCTTTTAGCTTGATGATTACCCCTAAAGGCTATAGTAGCTTACAACCACAAGGGCAGTGTAAACAGCATAATTAGGAACTATTTTTAATATGCATTTGATTCCAAGGCATGCTATTGACATGACAGCTCATCAGAGCACTTTTGGAATCACTGAAGGTTAATTAGTCGAAATCTAGTCGAGGACTGTTTTCATCACAGATTGATCAGTTTTATTACACTCGTGGCTAGGATATGGTCTGTTCCATTTCCTAAGGATCCACACAGACTGCATAAATCAGTCAACAGGTAACTTAACCCACAGCTATTAGGACCGCTAACGCGAGGAACTGAAAAATGAAACATGTTTATCCAAAAGAAGCGATTGCTACATGGAGTGAAAAAGAAGCACAAAATTTTAGGTTGGCACCAAGACAGGAGCATAGTGGCTTGAGTAGGAAAAAGATTTGACACTACATTTTCTTAATCTTCATAAATGGGTACATTTTAACCTCCTATAAACAAGGCACTACAATTGATGGAAACAGAGTCAGTACCATTTGGACAAATAGGACATTTAGAACTGGTACCCAAATTAATCTGCACCTCTAAACAATCCTAAATTAGTGGATTCAAAATCCTAACATCACCAAATTCAACGGCCCTGGTTCTGATCTCATTTACACGGAGTGCATCCTGGCAGAATTTCGTGGAGGTCAGTGGAGTTATTCTAAGTTTACAGTAGTGTAATTTAGAGCAGAAGGAAATAATCTATAAATGTCTTGTTTACACTGCAAAAGAAGGGGTGGGGGATAAAATGGAACACACCAGTGCATGTTGCAAGTTGGACCATAAATATGCATCACCGGTGGGACAGCACCTGTTTAGAGAAATGGTTTGCTGAGGATACACAATGCAGCAGAGTGCTCACATTTATCCTAATGCACTAACAGGAATTGCCAGCTGTGGTCAGTCATCCAGTATGCTCTCTCTCTCCCCATCTATGACACACAAAACCATACAGAATCATCTATGTATTAGGAAGAGATCATTTCCAGACAGGAATGTTTTCTAACAATATTACCAGTAGTGGCATTCCTGAGTCCAGGGACAGGCTTGGAGGTGGGGAGTGGGAGGGTGGCTTAAATAGTTAGAGGGTCATGTGAGGAAGTTTCTGTTTTTAAATCATCTATTAAAAAGCTCTTTTTAAGTGTGCCTTTTATCTCTCGGATTAACCTTAACCTGGGAAGTACTGGGCTGTTTTTCCCCACAGTGGTTTGTAATGACTTGATGCTGCTGCATAAATGCTACTAATTTCCGCAAGTAAGGGTTTGAATAGTGCCAGCAAGCAAGTACATGCCTGGTTAGAAATAATCTGTTTTAGGGCAAAATACTGCCACCCTTTTTCACTGAGGTCACACTGAAATCAGTAGTATAATAATAACTGTATTTCTTTGCTGTGTAACCTACGGTTTGCACACTCCATGGGCTGAATTCAGCACCAAAGTCAAGGGATTACATCAGCATAAAACCAGTAGTGAGTCAGGCTTATATCAAGCCTACTGTATCAGTTGTATCTTGTATGCTGTATTTTCCCCAGGATATGAGAGCTGAAGAAGAGCTCTGTGTAAGCTCAAAGGCTTGTCTCTCTCATCAACAGATGTTGGTGCAGTAAAAGATACCACCTCACCCACCTTGTCTTCACGGAGACGGGATTTCCTGGCAGTCACTCTTGTATAAATCTGGAATAATTTCATAACTCTTGACTTACACCAATGTAAATGAGAACAGAATCTGGCCCTAGCTATTTAGTACCAACATTCTTTGACAAGATCAGGAGTACAATGTTTTCTATAACCAACCCTAGAGTACCTCTAATGGATATCAGCAGCTAGCCTGAGGCATCTCAGATTTTAGAATGAATAGCCATCTCACTCCTGCTTGTAGAGTGTATTTGTGATGTACTAATACTCCAAGCTGCCAGAAATTCTATTTAGGAAACTGTATGGCACCCAAATTAGTTTAAAATCAGTAAATGTCTTTTCTAAGTAGCAATCTACCCTATGAGATGCCAGGGACCAGATTCTACTCTCATATCAATTTACTACCACTTACATCAATGCATTTAACAGGGCCACCTGGGGGAGTGGGGGGCAAGTGGGGCAACTTGCCCCAGGCCCCGCAGTGGCTTCCATGAGAGTTTTTCGGGGCCCCTGGAGCGGGGTCCTTCACTCACTCCGGAAAACTGTCGCGGGGCCTGGGCCCTGGGAGCTTCTACTGCTCCGGGTCTTCGGCGGCAATTCGGTGGCAGGGGGTCCTTCCGCTCAAGGACCCGCCGCCGAAGTGCCCTGAAGACCCGCGGCAGGGTGTCCTTCCGCCCCAGGACCCACTGTCGAAGTGCCAGGTCTTCAGCGGCAATTTGGCAGCGGGGATCCCCCGCCGCCGAAGACCCCAGGCCTCCTGAATCCTCTGGGTGGCCCTGGCATTTACTCCTGATTTACACCAATGTGACAGGAAAATCAGGTACCATATCCAATTAATCACAGAATCACTGGGGAAAAGAAGGACACCACAATCACTTTTTATATCAAGAACATCACTTCGACAGCTCTTTGTATAAACCGCACTTTAGGAAAGACAAAATTGGAGAGAGTCCAGAAAAGAGCAACAAAAAGACCTATGAAGAAAGATTAAAAATACTGGGCAAGTTTAATTCTGAGGAAAGAAGACTGAGGGGGGAACCTCATAACAATCTGCAATTATGTTAAGAGCTGTTATAAAGATGACAAGGATCAGTTAAAGTTAGGACAAGACATAATGGGCTTAATTTGCAACAAGCGAGATTTATATTAGTTGTTAGGGAAAACTTTCTAACTTTAAGGATAGTTAAGCTCTAAAATAGGTTTCCATGGGATGTTGTGGAATCCCATCATTGGAGGTTTTTAAGAACAGGTTGGACAAACACCTGTCAGAGATGATCTAGGTTTACTTGGTCCTGCCTCAGCGCAAGAGGCTGGACTAGATGACTTCTGGAGATCTTTTCCAGACTGATATTTCTATGATTCTATGTTCTTCAGAAGATTTCAAACACCCCATTAACAATAAGAGGAACAATTTGTCTGCAGCATTTTTTTTTCTTTCCTTCAGAGAGCCACAACATTTCTGTTGTCAGGAAATCCTACCATCAAAACTTTGCATGTGAGTAACAAACCTGGTGCTGACCTGCAGACACTCAAGAGACTCATGTTGGGGTGGAATTCTGTCCAGAGATGAATAACCACCTCCTAGTCCCTATATCGAACACAGCAATGGGCAGTCAACATACAGTCTAGAATAAACTAACGTAATCTATAACAAAAAATTGACAGCATTAAAAGACCTTCAATACATCCAGCTCAATGGCAAACATGTGCCACGTTCAGTATGCCATAAAATACAGTAAACGCTTGTTTACAGCAACACCTTGTAAGAGCAATTGCTGCTTACGAGCAACATTTCCCCTGGGAACACTCCTTACGGTGAATCATAGAATATCAGGGTTGGAAGGGGCCTCAGGAGGTCATGTAGTCCAACCCCCCGCTCAAAGCAGGACCAACACCAACTAAATCATCCCAGCCAGGATGGGCTTTGTCAAGCCGGGCCTTAAAAACCTCTAATGAGGGGGTTTCCACCACCTCCCTAGCTAACCCATTCCAGTGCTTCACCACCCTCCTAGTGAAAGGGTTTTTCCTAATATCCAACCTAGACCGCCCCCATTGCAACTTGAGACCATTGCTCCTTGTTCTGTCATCTGTCACCACTGAGAAGAGCCCATCTCCATCCTCTTTGAAACCCCCCTTCAGGTAGTTGAAGGCTGATATCAAATCCCCCCTCACTCTTGTCTCATGCAGACTAAATAAGCCCAGTTCCCTCAGCCTCTCCTCATAAGTCATGTACCCCAGCCTCCTAATCATTTTTTTGCCCTCCACTGGACTCTATCCAATTTATCCACATCCAAAACTGGGCACAATCCTCCAGATGTGGCCTCATCAGTGCCAAATAGAGGGGAATAATCACTTCCCTCGATCTGCTGGCAACGCTCCTACTAATGCAGCCCAATATGCCGTTAGCCTTCTTGGCAACAAGGGCACACTGTTGACTCATATCCAGCTTCTCGTTCACTGTAATCCCCAGATCCTTTTCTGCAGAACTGCCACTTAGCCAGTTGGTCCCCAGTCTGTAGCACTGCACGGGATTCTTCCATCCTAAGTGCAATTGTCCTTGTTGAACCTCGTCAGATTTCTTATGGCCCAATCCGCCAATTTGTATAGGTCACTCTGGACCTATACCTACCCTCCAGCATATCTACCTCTCCCCCCAGCTTAGTGTCATCCACTAACTTGCTGAGGGTGCAATCCATCCCATCATCCAGATCATTAATAAAGATGTTGAACAAGACCGGCCGCAGGACCGACCACTGGGGCACTCCGCTTGATACCGGCTGCCAACTAGACATCGAGCCATTGATCACTACTTATTGAATGTGATGATCTAGCCAGCTTTCTATCCACCTTATAGTCCATTCATCCAATCCATACTTTTTTTTTTTTACTTGCTGGCAAGAATTCTGTGGGAGACCGTATCAAAAGCTTTGCTAAATGCAAGATATATCACGTCCACCACTTTCCCCATATCCACAGAGCCAGTTATTTCATCATAGAAGGCAATCAGGTTGGTCAGGCATGACTTGCCCTTAGTGAATCCATATTGACTGTTCCTGATCACCTTCCTCTCCTCCAAGTGCTTCAAAATGGATTCTTTGAGGACCTGTTCCATGATTTTTCTGGGGACTGAGGTAAGGCTGACCGGTCTGTAGTTCCCCGAGTTCTCCTTCTTCCCCTTTTTAAAGATGGGCACTACATTTGCCCTTTTCCAATCACCAATCACCACTGAGGGCTGCTCACCTCCTCCCCATACTGCGCTGCCCAGTGCAGCAATCTGGGAGCTGCCCTTATCTGTGAAGACCGAGGCAAAAAAAGCATTCAGTACTTCAACTTTTTCCACATCATTTGTCACTATGTTGCCTCCCCCATTCAATAAGGGTTCCACACTTTCCCTGACTTTCTTCTTGTTGCTAACATACCTGTAGAATCCCTTCTTGTTACCTTTCACATCCCTTGCTAGTTGCAACTCCAATTATGCTTTGGCCTTCCTGATTACACCCTGGCATGCTCGAGCAATATTTTTATACTCCTCCCTAGTCATCTGTCCAAGTTTCCACTTCTTGTAAGCTTCCTTTTTGTGTTTAAGCTCACCAAATATTTCACTGTTAAGCCAAGCTGGTCGCCTGCCATATTTGCTATTCTTTCTGCACATCGGTATGGTTTGTTCCTGCACCATCAATAAGGCTTCTTTAGAATACAGCCAGATCTCCTGGACTCCTTTCCCCCTCATATTAGCCTCCCAGGGGATCCTGCCCATCGCTTCCGTGAGTGAGTCAAAGTCTGCTTTTCTGAAGTCCAGGGTCCGTATTCTGCTGCTCTCTTTTCTTCCTTTTGTCAGGATCCTGAACTCGACCATCTCATGGTCACTGCTGCCCAGGTTGCCACCCACTTCTACTTCCTCTACCAATTCTAGGGGAGTGAATTGTCAAAACTCCCCATAACAGCAACAGCCACTTAGGAGCAGCAAAGCAAAAGGGCATCGTTATGTTGCTACTAATGAGTGTCTACTGTAACTGGAAAATCTACTCGTACAATGTTTCCGGCAGTGGTTCTTCTGGATGTGCAGACTGTCAGACTTTAAGGACAGAAGGGACCATTATGATCATGTAGTCTGACATCCGCACAGCACAGGCCATAAAGCTACATAATTGCTTAAATAAATGTATATAGATATATACTATCTTTCTACTTAGTAAAAAAAAAAAAAGCACAAAATTTAGTCCAAAGGCTATATTTATTTGCAAATCAACATATTTTAAATGGCTACCAAGCAGTGAGAATCAACCTTTCTTTAGGAAAATAACTATAAAGTACAAATGTAAAACGTGATTAAAACCAGTGATTTGAATCAAGGTTTCCTGCTTGCTTATTTAAATCGTGATTAAAGTTGGTGATTTAAATCACTTTGATTTAAATCAATCCACCCTGACATTGTAAACTGTCAGCTTTGTTGACAGACTCAGTATAGAAAACAAGGAGGGAGGCAGTGGGGCCTAGTGGATAGAGCACTGGACTGGGACTCAGAAGACATGGGCACCATTCTCAGCTCTGCTACTGGGTTGCTGAATGACCCTGTGCAAGTCTTTTCACCTCTGTGTCTCAGTTTGTTCATCTGTAAAATGGAGATCGTGATAATTGACCTCCTTTTTAAAGTGCTTTGAGATTTACGGATGAAAAGTGCTATAAATATTATTAGGGACTGAATGGACCATGGAAGCTGAACTACCCCTGCCTCTAACAAATCAAGACTGAGGCACAAAGATCAAGCTTTTGTTGCAGTTCCCAGGCTGTACAGTACCCAGTATGTGGAAAAGTTGAGGACATCAGTGTCCAGGGCTGTCAGCCATGCCCTTTCACAAATCCTGCCTTCAACAAAAACATTTTAAAATGATAAACATTAATAGGGACTTTTTAACCTGAGTTTCAAAGTTAAGAATCCAGGCACCAAGATAAGGGAATTCATCCACCCAGGGTAGGGGCTAGTCATATGGTCTCCTCTCTCATCACAAAGCTTTCACAGCCACTTCCTGCCTATGTCTGGAGTCCTTCTGCCTGTGGCCAGAACATGACAGAGACTAAGTCAAACACTAACAATAATTAAGGTACCTCTTATTTTCATTTTATTTATTCTACGTGGACTAGATCCCCGAGGGTATGTTTACAGTGTAATAAAACACTCGTGCCTGGCCTGTGTCAGCTGACTCGGGCTTGTGGGGCTTGGGCTGTGGAGCCATAAAACTGCAGTGTAGACATTCTGGGTTGGGCTGGAGCCCGGGCTCTGGGATCCCATGAGGACCCCACTGCAATTTTATAACCTCATAGCCTGGGCCCCTTGAGTCTGAATCCTCTGACACTGGCCAGCCATGGGTGTTTTATTGCAGTGTAGACATAGCTTAAATGCTTTGCAATGGCTCAGGCTAAACATGCACTGGCAGGTTGCAGAACAGACACTGAGCCTACTTCTAATCTCACAGCAGTTTAAATCGGGAGGAACTCTGTGATTCAGATCTCTCTTACACCAGTTTTGCATTGATTGCATGGGAGTTCCCTCCCAGTTTACATTGATGGAAATCAGAATTAGGCCCAGTGTATCCCATTGCCTTTCAAATAAAATGCCACCTCTCCAAAAAGGTTCTATGGCCTGCACTGGGACCCAGCAGACCTGTGTTCTATTCCTGCCACTGCAACTCACACGATGTGTGATGCTGTCTTATGTGTTTAGCTTGTAAACTCTGGGGCAGGGACAGTCTCTGACTATGGGTTTATCTACACATAAAATTTCCACCGCTTTAACTACAGAGTTATAGTTAAAGTGGTACAATCCACCCCCCCCCACCCCCCCCGTGTGGACACAGTTGTATTAGTATAAAAGCACTTATACCTGTATGGGAAGAGGAATCAGCTATTCCAGTATAACGGTTCACACTAGGCTTGTACGGGTATACCTATAACAGTAAAAAGTCACACCCTTAACTGACATAGGTATACCAGTAAAACTTGCAGGTGTAGACCAGGCCTCTGTGTTTGTATAGCGCCCAGCACAACAGGGCTACAATCTCAGCTAGTCCAATGGGTGTTATCATAATGCAAATAATAAGTAACAAAAATAACAAGACAAAAATTTTGTACAGTGTAATAGCTTGGGCAGACAACAGAAATTACCCAGACCGTCTTTTCCTGCAACCTGCATTTGATAGTCTCTTTGTTAACTTTTCCATCTCTCTGTTAGCCTTGCAAATGCCGTAGCTAGTAATTCAAGCTTCCCTAGGGGGTACGGGGAGTAAATCCTTTGCTCCTCGGTCATGTGCTTAGTTTCCTCAATCGCGTTTCCTCTCTGGATCTAATAACAAAGCAGGATAAGACACACCGGAAAGCAAATGAGACCCATAATTAACCACAAGCAACTGAGAAACAGGCCTAGTTAGCAACAGGGGAAAAATATCCCCACCACCAACAAAGTCATGTCCAACAGCAAAACACCGGTGCGTCATGGCTTAAACAGGTCACATGAAAACCATGTTCCTTCTTGTCTAGTGAAATAGGAGTCCAGATCCCTACCCAGCAGAAATTGTTAAAGGGGGAGGGGGGAGGCATACCTTAAACAATCCACATTTCAGTAATCCCCCAGAGACTCAGGGGAGTACAGGATACTTTGCTTATCAAAGCTCTCAGATGTCCAGGAGCCTTCAGATAAATGGGTTGCCAGCCGGCCAGCTTTGAAAAGCCCAACAGACACTAACTAAACTTTAGCTAAACAGGGTTTAAGTCAGCCTGGGAAAACTATTATCAGTGCAGGCACAGCCCCACACATCCACCCCTGCCCTTTATCATGGTGATTAATGACAATGAAGAAATGAATCCTAACTTACATGTCTGTCAGGGGAAAAAAAATGACTCACCCTGATTGAAGTCTGGTTCTGGAGCCTACTGGAAACCAGGTTTATATCTGGGGTGAAACCCTGGCCTCACTGAGGTCAGTGCTAAAACTCCCCTTTACTTCAATAAGATAGGATTTCTCCCTAGGGCAATACTGTGACCAGTGAGGGACAGAAGTGGGTGCATGAAGCATGCTCGCTATGCACCGCTCACTAGAGCAGTCAGCCCTTCTGCTCTCTCTCCAGCGGGATGCTGAAAAGGTAGCAAGGAAGAGATAGGACTAGTTCCAGGCCCCTACGCCTGCATTGGGTCTCCGAGTGAGGCAGGTGCACTGGGGGGCGGGGAGGGGAGGAAATCTTCTCCATTTCCATGAGTGGAATTGCATTTTCCACCTACAAGGAGAAGGAGTGGGAGGGACTGTGTGTGTCAAGGAGGAACAGAATGTAGAACACCACATTACAGAACTGAACATGGTTCCTCTATGGAACCTGCTATGACAAACTAAACGACCCTAAGACGAGTTCTGTGTAAGCTCAAACGCTTGTCTCTTTCACCAACAGAAACTGGCCCAATAAAAGATATTGCCTCACCCACCCTGTGTCTCTCTATTAAATGGCAGAATCCTCATTTGCCCAGACCTAAGAGGCTCCATGAAGTAGTAAGGAGAGAAGAGCTAACTTTCCTACTATAGAAGAGCTAGGTCCCGATTCTTGTCTGTCATTGAGAAGGACACCACACAGAGGGAGTGAAAGCCTCCTTTTTGCTCCCCTGATCTTGGGCAGTGTTTTCCAGGCTAGACCCCTTAGTGCAAGTTAGAGCAGCCTAAAGGGCCATCTGAAAACTTCCAACAAAGAAAGAATTCTGATCATGAAAGCCTTCCCCAGGAATCAAATAATCTAGTGAAGGGAGATAAGGAGGGAAATTAAAAGGAAGAAGCTATAGATAAGAAAGTAAAGATGCAAGATGTACACATTTCTGCAAACAGACATCATATAGATAAAAACAATTTCTTCCAGGAGCTTTGGGGTTAATCAAGCAACAGCCTCTGACTCTTTATAACACACTAAAGTTTCCAAAAAACAGCATGCATATTACATATGATCACTTTGGGCTTCTTTGTATTTATTTTCCTTTTCTCTTGTCACGTGGTCAGTGATTCTATAGATGCCCTGCACGGGATTTGCAAGCAAGAGATATCTGAGTGCATTCTGCCATGAGGCATCATGGATGGGACAGGGTTACAGGCACGGCTGTCCCACATTTGCAGTGCTCCTCTATGACTCTGCATGCACATGGCAAAGAGATGCTGCTGTGCTTGTCCTTTCACGTTAAGTAATGATAAAATCAGGTCATTTAAGAAAAAAAAAATCTAGCTCACAGAAATCACAATAAAAAGAACTCATTGTAAATATAAGATGGGGGATGTTTTCTCTAGTGATCTGAGCAGAATACCGAGAGACAGAGCGTCCTAAATTTTAATCCTGGATCTGACACTGACTCTGACGCCTACTTCGGTGGCCTAGGGCAAGTCACCTAACCTCTCTGTCTCAGTTTCCTCTCTATAAAATGGGGATACTACTTACATACTTGCCTCTCAAGGTGGACAGGAGAATTAGCTGGCTATAGTTTGCAAAGTCCTTTGTAGATTAAAAGAGCTATGAAAGTGCTAAGTATTATTATTAATAAATAGCTGATTTATTAATTTTCTCTCCTCTTTTAATTCAATTTATGGTCCTTTTGTTTCTTCAAGGAATGTCAACTGATCTCTATCATTCTAATTGCAGTTCAAAAGATAAAAAGCTCTTTACTGCCTCTTCTTCTGATGGACACCACATAACTTATATAAAAATGGATCACACATTCCCTTGCTAAAACATTTTGAGAGGCATAGTAAACAACATGTTAAACATCAACAGATATTGATTTTGATCAGACACTGGCATTTTGTGCACCGTCATGCTGCAGACTTAGGAAACAGATTCTGATCTCTATTCCAATCGTATAAATCCAGAGTAACTCCAACAAAGTCAATGGGGTTACTTCAGATTTATATAAGAGTAACTGAAATCTAAATCTGGCTTTAAATGTCTCTGGAATGGTTGCAGTCTCACTTCCAGCCTTGAACCTGCTGATTTTTCACTCCATGGGAATTACAGTAACCCAGCAGATTTCATGCCCTTTTCGATTATGGGCCTGAGTCATTCTCTTTTCCAACACATCCATGTTATTTGCTCCAAGCAGATTATGAAATCAGGGTCAGATTCCCCCAAGCAAAACATACTTGATTTCTGGAAAAGCCCCACCAGCATCTGCCTTCACTGAGAGCCAACAATTTCCATCATGGGTTTTTTAGGTGATGTTCTTCTGGTTCCCAATAGCTTGAGGGCATGTATAGGGTGA
Source organism: Trachemys scripta elegans (assembly GCF_013100865.1). Lineage (NCBI taxonomy): Eukaryota > Metazoa > Chordata > Testudines > Emydidae > Trachemys > Trachemys scripta. Next base: position 329,141,383 of record NC_048298.1, on the reverse strand, counting down.
CAGCACCAACCTCACTCAGTGTCAAAATCCTCACTGGCAATGTTAGCTGACCCACTTAAACGCAGCCAAGGAGTTAATTAAGTGCTTCAATGATTGCAAGTCATTTCATCCCTTTGCCACTTCATAACACAAATCTCAATACATTTGAAACATTCCACTTCTGCTTTGTGTGTGTGTGTGTGTGTGTGTGTGTGTGTGTAAACTGATTGTGACTGGCTTTCTGTGGACAGCAAAGACTACTGTCTGCCCAGGGAAAAGGCAGCAAAACAATAACCCTAGGCTTTCTTCATTTATCTTGTAGATATGACACAGAGAGGATGATGACTATTATCCAACAAGTGGCTTTCAGCCTTCAATGTGTTACCAAGGTGGGCTATCTTGCAGCCATGTTCTACATCGTTTCCCTTTAATAGTGAACTCACCCAGTGCAACAGAACAGATGATGTGACACCTGGAGAGACAAGTGCACGGCTACAGACATGGGAATTGGCACCTTCAGAAAGCAGATAGGAGACGAGCCAAGGAATCAACCAAAACCAGATCTAGATCTTCTTTCCTCAGGACTAACTGAACACAATCTCATATGCCTGCACAGAAGGAGGTTAAAATACAGTATCTATTGTCTCATTGTCTCTGCTTCCTGTCTTCCCCATGTTCTCTCCATACCTGCCACAGTAGGAGAACGAATATTTATTTTTCCTGCTGAGCTGGTGAGAGGGAAGTCCAGGTTCAATACACCACTGATCCCCTGGGACTGATGAGTGAGTGACTTACCTGGTGCCACTCTAAGAAGGATAGGAAAGCAGCCATGTGCCTTCCTAAAAGGTCCAGGAGGCCAAGATAATTGGGAAGGAAGACTTCCTAGAAGACATCAGCTGTAAGCAGGAAGGCTTTGGACATGTTGGTAATAGGTTGGATGGGGAAGGAGAGCAGATTGCCCATTGGCTGTGGGAGAACATTCCAGCAGGGTTTTCTAATTCACTTGATGTGCAAAAAGCCTCGCCACTCAGGCCATAAGATATTCTGAATCACCCAGGCATGGTTCATTCAGCTGGGTTCAGAGCTTGATGTGAATGCTTCACCTAGCTCTAAAACAGCTGATCGGGAGGTGTGGGGGGTGGGAGTGGGGCTGCCGGTGGGTGGGAGGCGCTGGGAGCGAGGGGCAGGGGAGCAGATGCGGGGCTGCTGACGTATTATTGTGGCTCTTTGGCAATGTACATAGGTAAATTCTGGCTCCTTCTCAAGCTCAGTTTGGCCACCCCTGCTCTAAAAGACAGCAACTTGCCTTCTACTGCTCAGCGTATGCCCACTAGGTCCCCTGCACGCTATTATTTATACAAACTCAATGGTTAATCTAGGTAACGGCATTAATGAAAAAACAACTCTCTCACTGTGATTTCACTCTTTAACAGCTCATTCTGTATCTGTGATGCCTTTAATTGAGGATGACAATGACACTTTTTTTTTTTTTTTTTTTTAACTTCAAGCTTCAGGAGCACCTTTCATCTGAGGATCTCAAAGCACTTTAAAACAATTAGCTAATAGAATCTAACAGTACTATGTTGAGGGATATGTAGGGAGTTCATCTCCCATCAACAAAGTTCAGCCACCAGTGGGGTGGAGAATGACAACAAGTGTGTCAGCAACTCTAAACATCAAAGATTGCAAGGATCCCAAAGATTGCAATCTAAAGCGAATATAGGGGATGGTATTTACAGTAATCTCTTTCACTAGGGACCCAAAAGCCAACCATTAAAGAAAAGTCAGATAAATAAATACAGCACAGGTTGCAGGCAGGGAAAGGCATGCGTTCAATTCTACTATGGCTACACTTTCTTTGTGACTGTATCCACTGATAAGATTTTAATATTTAATTCCACAGGCAAGCTAGTCCAGAAAGTACTTCCTAAATAACCTATTGCCAATAGCGATTTGAATTAAGACCAAGCTCTAAACGCAATACTATGAAATTGATTGGCATTATGCTGGAGTATTTTCCATCGTCTCCAAATGATATAAAACAATAACTGCACTTCAGAGATTTAGAGATGAGGAAATCATTCTAATTCCATTACTTGAATCTATGAAACTCCCAGGTTTAAATCCAAATAGAACACATATCTCTCAGGTATTACAAGGACACTGGCAAACAGTGTTAGGATTACAATTTCAGATTTGTAAAAATAATGCGAATAGCAGCCTACACTTTTATAATGCCTTTCATTTCAGAGTATCCTGAAGAACTTTACAGATTTAAACGGGCACAGAAATTGCACACAAGAATCACTCCATCCACAGCTACAATGCACCTTTGGGGTGAAACATGGCAACTGTGTACAAGCACGCAGCAATACTACACAGTAACTTAAGTGAAGGATTCTATAACAAATGAAACTTTTGTGGGCATGTGTGAGAAACATAACATGACCAGAAACATAGTCAGGGTTTTTAAACATTTTTCTTCTTTTAAATTAAAACATCCCAGCAGCAGATGAGAAGCGGGAAATGAAACTGATTAGTCATAGAAAATAAAACCAACATCTTTTGTTTCACTGTCCAAGGGGAGTGAAATGCAAAGAGCAAACAAACAGTACATGTTTAAAAAAATTCTACCTAGTGTTATTAATAACCAAGGCAAGGAATTTTTCTTAACTACTCAGTGTTGCCAATTGAAAAATTTGGTGTTTTTCTTAGCATCCCAGCTGCTGGAGACCTGGGATTACATGAGAACCACAGCTTTCATTTAAAAAATAAAGCAAAAGTCTTTAGCAGTCACGACTGTAGAGAAAAACTTGAAATTGTGAATCACAAAAGAGAAAGCATATAAAAAGAAAATTGGTAAACTTTTCGGGGGAGGGAGGGGATATAGTTAGAGCCCTGCGCAGATGCAAAAATTTGGATCCACATCCACGATAATTAACTTGTATCCGACCCGCGATCTGCACTCCACCTTTTATATGTATCCGCACCTGCACCAGCACCCTATCTCACTATTAGAGCCCTGCATGGATACAAAAATTTGAATCTGCATCCAATCCGCAAAGTTGGTAAACAATACAACCGCATCCGTGGAGCAGATATCCACTCTAGGTATAGTTGCATATACAAAACAAAGCCCCTATTATTGGAATGGTCCTGATAATAATAGTCTTAACCAAGTCTCACTATAATCTTGATGACACCCCTTAGAATGCTCTGTTAGAACATAAGAACGTAACATAAGAATGACCATACTGGGTCAGAACAATGGTCTATCTAGCCAAGTATTCTGTCCTCCAACAGTGACCAATGCCAGGTGCTTCGGAAAGAATGAGCAGAACAAGCAATCATCGAGTGATCCATCCCCTGTCATCCCCCCAGCTTCTGGTAGTCAGAAGTTTAGGGACACTCAGAGCACAGTGTTGCATCCCTGACCATCCTGGCTAATAGACATTGATGGCCTACCCTCCAGGAACTTATCTAGTTCTTTTTGGAACCCTGTTATAGTTTTGGCCTTTATGACATCCCCTGGCAATGAGTTCCACAGGTTGACGGTGCGTTAGTACTATGGCCAGAGTGTTACTTGGACAACATGCACACAGCAATAAAGGCACTAGGGAACTCTTTACTCCCCTGCATATGCTACTCAAAGCTTGGACAGTGCAGGAGTAGGTGAGGCTACATGCCTGTTTACTCCCTTCCTGGAGCTCATGGGAGAGGCAAGGGATGCACAGACCCTTGACTTGACCCCCACCCTCCAACATTTGCTGGGCAGTGCAGGTGAGCTGGCACAGGGGGTGTTGTAACTTGCTATTTTAGGCTGGCAGTAAAATACGTGTCCCTCCTGCCCTTCAATATCAGGCAGTGGGAGGAACTGTGGGTATGTCTACACCAGAAATGCTACAGCAACTCTGCGGTAGTACTGTAGCGTAGGCACTCCCTACAGTAAATTCTTCTGGCACTATCGTAAATCCACCTCCTTGAGAGGCAGTAGCTAAGTTGACAGAAAAATTCTTCCAGTGACCTAGCAGTGTCTACACCAGGGCTTAGGTCAGCTTATCTCTAAGGGGAGTGAGTTTTCAACACCCCAAAGTCAAGTGGTGTAGCTAGGTCAACTTAACTGTATAGTGTAGACCAGCTGTGACTCAGAGGACTCTCTGGAAATCATGATGGCTACTCCTGGGGTGGTACAGCTTATGCACCATCTCAGGTTCCAGCATGACATAAAGTCAGAGGGGCAGATTCTCAGCTGTTGGAAACCCATAGAGCTCCACTGAGTCAATAAAACTGTATTATGAAGTCAATGGAGTTTCGCCAATTCACACCAGCTCAGACACTGCCCAATAATCTAGCCCTAACCTCTCAAAAAAGAATGCAAGTTTTGCACTGAACACTGTCAAGCCATCATGATACAAGCCATTTTCTTCGTGGGGAGATTTGCCTGAGCAGGGAAAAGTCCTACAGGATTTATCTCCTTGATGTGTTCCTTTATCGCAAGTGTATGGTTTTTTATTTATTTAACACACATTCTAAAAAGCAGCATCATTGACCTACTTCTTAAAATGCATCATATGTTCCTCTGATTCCTTAAACGATGTGTTACAAAATGTACATTGCAAGGGTTTGCATGAGCAGGAAATGGACCAAAAGCTAAAATAAAAAATAAAATAAAAATAGACTTCTTCATATACATGAATAATACAAACTAGGGAGATGAATTATGTAAAAACATAAACCACGTGATTTTTTTCTTCTTCTTTTAGCCGTAGAAATCCCAGCCAGCCAGCTCTCAATTGTAAAATTTCTTCTGCAATATTAAAGAAGAGACCTTCCCTCATTTGCAGAGTGATAAAAAAGACACTAAAACCTGCTCTGTCATTAGTCACAAAGCATTTTAATGTGGGTTTGCAACACTGTAAAAGGTGACCTGCAAAAGGCAAGTGGCAAGCTGTAATTCTGTGGCCTGCAAGGTAACGCTGAGATCTGTTTTGCTGATAATTGACCTTCTGGTTATATACTGATCATTTGAAACACTTTCATCCCCTGCAGTGGGCTCCACCAGAACTGTGTGCTGGCCCCAATGAGATGGATAAGAGAGAATTGAGCTCCCCATATCAGGGAAATAGTAGCCACTATCTTGTTTTGAAACAAGGTTTGAGAGCCTGGGAGGGAGGGCGAGCAGCGGCGCGCGAGCGGCAGCAACGGAGGTGGGCTAGGGCGGCCAGGGCACATTTTTAAGGGCGGCATTCTGGCGTCGGCCATGCCGCCCCTAAAAATGTGCTGCTCCAAGCACCAGCTTGTTTTGCTGGTGCCTAGAGCCGGCCCTGTACGGAAGCATCAGTAATGACTCCAAAGTTAAAGTTGTGTAGACATTTGGACTTCAGTGGAGCTGCTCCAATTTATACCAGCAGCGAATTTGGCTCTGAATTTACTTTGCAAATTTGGTACAGCTATCCTTCACAAGAAATGTAATCGATGTAATTTTTGGGGGGCGAGGGGGAGGGAGTTTTAGTAACTTCTATACAGAAAACATTTTAATATGCTCGCTCTTGGAAATCTAGACCTATTTTTCCTCATGCTTCTTTGGTTTTCTCTAACTTTAAACATAAATGTTATACAAGCATCAAATTTCACCCAGTAACTCATCTTTACAATCTCAGATACAGGCTATGTGGAGGCGCTCAAAATACTAAAGCTGTAAAGTTATTGCACTAATTTGCCCTAACTGAATTGAGAAAGCCAAAGAAAGCTGATGGACGTGACAAGTGTCTTCAGTCACTTATGCATCTGGAAATTTACAGGGAAATGCCCAGACTAGAATCTTGGATTTTTTAATTCGTAGTAACACATGCTGTACTTCTTTGAAATATGTCTGTCTGCAAAATATCTTCATCTCCTTTGGTCATAATTAAGGTTGTGCTTTTAAGTCTGACTTAGAGGAATTGGATGTGGGTGTAGTAAAAGGAAATTAGTTACAAAGTTGAAGAGTCTGTGTATGTGAATGTTATGATGTATGGGCAGTTAATGTAGCCTTTAATAGGGGTTTTCTTCCATTTTTACTGATCACATTATTAGATATGCATTTGACCAACCTTAACTCTAAGTCAACAAAGATTTTTAAGTCAGGGAAACTTAATATGTATTATAAACATTTTTCTGATACCCACACAAATGTTAAATAAAAAGTACTTTCCTCCACACGTGATCCCAACAAAGTTGTTTAGGCTATTCATGGAGCACGGTGGTATTAACCCAGAGTACAGGTATCATGATCTGCCTCTAAATGCTTGTGACAGGATTTGCTTGAATTTATGACATCAAACTAAAAAGGACATCGTCAGTTTGAATGCAAAATCGATCTCGATCCCCTTTGCTAATTGGCAACAATTTTTGAGACTTTTCAGCCAGTCGTTCTCCCATCGATTGAGAATACAGTGGCATGGGGTCAGGATGTATTTTCTAGTGTAACTTCTCTATTTACAAAATGTACATAAGTACTGTTTAAAATGTCACAAAGTGCACCCAGGCAATTCCATTTTTCAGAAGCCTCACACCAGATCAGGGGTCGGCAACGTTTGACACGTGGCTCGCCAGGGTAAACACCCTAGCAGGCCAGGCCAGTTTATTTATCTGCTGACGCAGCAGGTTCGGCCGATCGCGGCCCCCACTGGCCGCGGTTCGCCGTCCTGGGCCAATGGGGGCGGTGGGAAGCCGCGGCCAGCACATCCCTCGCCCGCGCTGCTTCCCGACGCCCCCATTGGCCCAGGACGGCGAACCGCGGCCAGTGGGGGCCGCGATCGGCCGAACCTGCTGCGTCAGCAGATAAATAAACTGGCCTGGCCTGCTAGGGTGTTTACCCTGGCGAGCCACGTGTCAAACGTTGCCGACCCCTGATCTGGTGTGAGGCTTCTGAAAAATGGAATTGCCTGGGTGCACTTTGTGACATTTTAAACAGTACTTATGTACATTTTGTAAATAGAGAAGTTACACTAGAAAATACATCCTGACCCCATG